>NC_143024.1:91219482-91311982 GCF_057628025.1 Oncorhynchus mykiss | reverse complement strand
AGTTATCACAAAGTCCATCTTTAATTATGTGAGCTCCATCACAACCCTGTGACTCTCAGATCAATTCAGTGTCTATAAATGAATTCTCTGAGAGTCCCTTACACATTGCAACTGAGATCCTTTATAGCAAAGACACACATAGCCAGACAGCATAGGCATAATTTATCATTCAGCTTTGTCTCCTAAACTGTGTTATTTTCTCAAACTCAGAACCATAAACAAATCCTCCATATCAACAGGCATATATCATATCCACCCCTCCTTGACAAGATCACAGAGACACACTGACTGGCACACAGACATTGTGGAGCCAAGAGATACACGCTTGACCTCTCCCCTCTCTCCGGCCCAAGTAACTTAGTCTTGACAGAGAACAGATAACTGCAACCCGGCCACAGTATCATACAAAAATAACATTCTGATGAGAAGTAACTTAGTCCTGACATAGAACAGATAACTGCAACCCGGCCACAGTATTATACAAAAATAAACATTCTGATGAGAAGTAACTTAGTCCTGACATAGAACAGATAACTACAACCCGGCCACAGTATTATACAAAAATAAACATTCTGATGAGAAGTAACTTACAAACATATGATGAATATAAAACATCTTACCTATGTTACCAACCAATTCTGATTATTCCCCAACAGGCGTGAGTTGGGGTGGGCAGTCTATGTTCTTTTTTCTATGGTTTGTTATTTCTTTGTTTGGCCTGGTATGGTTCTCAATCAGAGGCAGCTGTCAATCATTGTCCCTGATTGAGAATCATACTTAGGCAGCCTGTTTTCACCCTTGAGTTGTGGGTGATTGTTTTCTGTTGAGTGTTTGTATTCTGCACCAGACAGAACTGTTTCGGTTTTGTTCGTTCACTTTGTTGTTTTTTTGTTCAGTGTTCTATTGCTTTATTAAAAAAATGTGTGTCACGTTCTGACCTTTATTTCCTTTGTTTTGTCTTTATTTAGTATGGTCAGTGAGTTGGGGTGGGCAGTCTATGTTTTGTGTTTCTATGTTTGGTTTCTGTTTCGGTGCCTAAGTATGGTTCTCGATCAAAGGCAGGTGTCGTTAGTTGTCTCTGATTGAGAATCATACTTAGGTAGCCTGGGTTTCACTGTTGGTTTGTGGGTGTTTGTTTCCTGTGTCAGTGTTTGTGCCACACGGGACTGTTTCGGTTTGGTTTATTTCACGTTATCGTTTATTGTTTTGTACTTCATATTGTTCAGGCTTTTCATGGACACTTACCACGCTGTGCATTGGTCCGATCCTTGCTACACCTCTTCAGACGAAGAGGAGGAAATCTGACGTTACAATATGGACATTTACCACGCTGCATATTGGTCTGATCCTTGCTACTTTTCCTCAGACGAAGAGGAGGAGCCGTTACAATATAGACACTTACGACGCTGTGCATTGGTCCTCGCCTTCTTCCAACGGCCGTTACGAACATGAGCGTCACAACTGCAATATAGACCATCAACATGCTATTTTGTCTTTAAATGTAAATGAAGTTGTATTAAAATTAAGAAAATAAAGTTTCTCACTATATATGTTCCCAACAACGTAATGGTCAAATTTAATAACTAACGCTTCGGCAACACAAAAAAGCCTCGTTCACTATTGTAAATAGTGACAACAACCAAAAACCAAGCTATGAATACACCTTACCTTCGAGACTGTATCACTGAAACAAATCTGTATGCTCCGACTGACTCTAGCGAATCAGAAGAGCCCATCATCACTATATTTACTGTCCTGTTGGTTATGACTGTTTATAAAACGAGTGGGTCTAATCCTGAATGCTGATTGGTTAAAAGCGCATTCCAGACTGTATGACTGACCGGTGGAGGGGTCTATCTCGGGTCACAACTTGCAGACTTGCAGACTTGTTTTTGAGTTGCTGTGCGTTTTGTTGCCAACCTGTTTTGCTACCTGACAAATTTACGGTTTTTACTTTTTAATTACCGTTTATATTTTTGTTTTTTCCTCCTCAACTTTTTCACTCCGGACGCTTTATCTGGACACGGTTCGTCAGGACCTCCAACAGCCGAAGCTAAGTAGTAACATTAACATGATGCTTTATCTGGACACGGTTCGTCAGGACCTCTAACAGCCGAAGCTAAGTAGTAACATTAACATGATGCTTTATCTGGACACGGTTCGTCAGGACCTCCAACAGCCAAAGCTAAGTAGTAACATTAACATGATGCTTTATCTGGACACGGTTCGTCAGGACCTCCAACAGCCGAAGCTAAGTAGTAACATTAACATGATGCTTTATCTGGACACGGTTCGTCAGGACCTCCAACAGCCGAAGCTAAGTAGTAACATTAACATGATGCTTTATCTGGACACGGTTCGTCAGGACCTCCAACAGCCGAAGCTAAGTAGTAACATTAACATGATGCTTTATCTGGACACGGTTCGTCAGGACCTCCAACAGCCGAAGCTAAGTAGTAACATTAACATGATGCTTTATCTGGACACGGTTCGTCAGGACCTCCAACAGCCGAAGCTAAGTAGTAACATTAACATGATGCTTTATCTGGACACGGTTCGTCAGGACCTCCAACAGCCGAAGCTAAGTAGTAACATTAACATGATGCTTTATCTGGACACGGTTCGTCAGGACCTCCAACAGCCAAAGCTAAGTAGGAACATTAACATGATGCTTTATCTGGACACGGTTCGTCAGGACCTCCAACAGCCGAAGCTAAGTAGTAACATTAACATGATGTTTTATCTGGACACGGTTCGTCAGGACCTCCAACAGCCGAAGCTAAGTAGTAACATTAACATGATGCCTTCTAATTGCAGTCGCTGTACTCGCCTTACGGTGAGGATAGCTGTGCTACAAGCCCAGCTTCAGACGCAATCGCTAGGCAAGGGTAATTTCAGTGTAGGAAAGGATGAAACAGCGTCTGTGCCACCAGTAAGTACAGATAGTAGTATAAATCCCCTGGCACAGTCCCCGCAGCCGGACAACTTTCTCACGGTTTCTGGAAGGAAATGCTGTAGGAACGCTCAACCGGTGTCGCTCATTCAGCCAACAGAAACTTTCAACCGGTTTTCCCCATTAAGCAGCGGGTCGGAGTCAGAGGCGGAGTCTTCACTGGTCTCTAGTCCTCCCGTTACGGGGTCTGAGACGCCGAAGCTTCCCACCATTAGCTCTGACAAATTGAAAACTCTAGTCATTGGCGACTCCATTACCCGCAGTATTAGAGAGTATAGAGTATAGAGATATTGTTAACCACATCGGCACCAACGATGTTAGGATGAAACAGTCAGAGATCACCAAGCGCAACATAGCTTCTGCGTGTAAATCAGCTAGAAAGATGTGTCGGCATCGAGTAATTGTCTCTGGCCCCCTCCCAGTTAGGGGGAGTGATGAGCTCTACAGCAGAGTCTCACAACTCAATCGCTGGTTGAAAATTGTTTTCTGCCCCTCCCAAAAGATAGAATTTGTAGATAATTGGCCCTCTTTCTGGGACTCACCCACAAACAGGACCAAGCCTGACCTGCTGAGGAGTGACGGACTCCATCCTAGCTGGAGGGGTGCTCTCATTTTATCTACCAACATAGACAGGGCTCTACCTCCTCTAGCTCCACAATGAAATAGGGTGCAGGCCAGGCAGCAGGCTGTTAGCCAGCCTGCCAGCATAGTGGAGTCTGCCACTAGCACAGTCAGTGTAGTCAGCTCAGCTATCACCATTGAGACCGTGTCTGTGCCTTGACCTAGGTTGGGCAAAACTAAACATGGCGGTGTTCGCCATAGCAATCTCACTAGGATTAAGACCACCTCCATTCCTGTCATTATTGAAAGAGATCATGATACCTCACATCTCAAAATAGGGCTACTTAATGTTAGATCCCTTACTTCAAAGGCAATTATAGTCAATGAACTAATCACTGATCATCACTTAAGCCTGATGAATTTACTGTGTTAAATGAGGCCTCACCTCCTGGCTACACTAGTGACCATATCCCCTGTGCATCCCGCAAAGGCGGAGGTGTTGCTAACATTTACGATAGCAAATTTCAATTTACAAAAAAAAAAAAAAAATGACGTTTTCGTCTTTTGAGCTTCTAGTCATGAAATCTATGCAGCCTACTCAATCACTTTTTATAGCTACTGTTTACAGGCCTCCTGGGCCATATACAGCGTTCCTCAATGAGTTCCCTGAATTTCTATCGGACCTTGTAGTCATAGCGGATAATATTCTAATCTTTGGTGACTTTAATATTCACATGGAAAAGTCCACAGACCCACTCCAAATAGCTTTCGGAGCCATCATCGACTCAGTGGGTTTTGTCCAACATGTCTCTGGACCCACTCACTGTCACAGTCATACGCTGGACCTAGTTTTGTCCCATGGAATAAATGTTGTGGATCTTAATGTTTTTCCTCATAATCATGGACTATCGGACCACCATTTTGTTACGTTTGCAATTGCAACAAATAATCTGCTCAGACCCCAACCAAGGATCATCAAAAGTCGTGCTATAAATTCACAGACAACACAAAGATTCCTTGATGTCCTTCCAGATTCCCTCTGTCTACCCAAGGACGCCAGAGGACAAAAATCAGTTAACCACCTAACTGAGGAACTCAATTTAACCTTGCGCAATACCCTAGATGCAGTTGCTCCCCTAAAAACTAAAAACATTTCTCATAAGAAACTAGCTCCTTGGTACACAGAAAATACCCGAGCTCTGAAGCAAGCTTCCAGAAAATTGGAACGGAAATGGCGCCACACCAAACTGGAAGTCTTCCGACTAGCTTGGAAAGACAGTACTGTGCAGTACCGAAGAGCCCTTACTGCTGCTCGATCATCCAATTTTTCTAACTTAATTGAGGAAAATAAGAACAATCCGAAATTGCTTTTTGATACTGTCACAAAGCTAACTAAAAAGCAGCATTCCCCAAGAGAGGATGACTTTCACTTTAGCAGTGATAAATTCATAAACGTCTTTGAGGAAAAGATTATGATTATTAGAAAGCAAATTACGGACTCCTCCTTAAATCTGCGTATTCCTTCAAATCTCAGTTGTCCTGAGTCTGCACAATTCTGCCAGGACCTAGGATCAAGAGAGACGCTCAAGTGTTTTAGTATTATATCTCTTGACACAATGATGAAAATAATCATGGCCTCTAAACCTTCAAGCTGCATACTGGACCCTATTCCAACTAAACTACTGAAAGAGCTGCTTCCTGTGCTTGGCCTTCATTTGTTGAACACAATAAACGGCTCTCTATCCACCGGATGTGTACCAAACTCACTAAAAGTGGCAGTAATAAAGCCTCTCTTAAAAAAGCCAAACCTTGACCCAGAAAATATAAAAAACGATCGGCCTATATCGAATCTTCCATTCCTCTCAAAAATTTTAGAAAAGGTTGTTGCGCAACAACTCACTGCCTTCCTGAAGACAATCAATGTATACGAAATGCTTCAGTCTGGTTTTAGACCCCATCATAGCACTGAGACGGCACTGGTGAAGGTGGTAAATGACATTTTAATGGCATCGGACCGAGGCTCTGCATCTGTCCTCGTGCTCCTCGTGCTCCTAGACCTGCTGCTTTTGATACCATCGATCACCACATACTTTTGGAGAGATTGGAAACCCAAATTGGTCTACACGGACAAGTTCTGGCCTGGTTTAGATCTTATCTGTCGGAAAGATATCAGTTTGTCTCTGTGAATGGTTTGTCCTCTGACAAATCAACTGTAAATTTCGGTGTTCCTCAAGGTTCCGTTTTAGGACCACTATTGTTTTCACTATATATTTTACCTCTTGGGGATGTTTTTCGAAAACATTATGTTAACTTTCACTGCTATGCGGATGACACACAGCTGTACATTTCAATGAAACATGGTGAAGCCCCAAAATTGCCCTTGCTAGAAGAATGTGTTTCAGACATAAGGAAGTGGATGGCTGCAAACTTTCTACTTTTAAACTCTGACAAAACAGAGATGCTTGTTCTAGGTCCCAAGAAACAAAGATATCTTCTGTTGAATCTGACAATTCATCTTAATGGTTGTACAGTCGTCTCAAATAAAACTAGGACATCGGCGTTACTCTGGACCCTGATCTCTCTTTTGAAGAACATATCAAGACCATTTCAAGGACAGCTTTTTTCCATCTACGTAACATTGCAAAAATCAGAAACTTTCTGTCCAAAAATGATGCAGAAAAATGAATCCATGCTTTTGTCACTTCTAGGTTAGACTATTGCAATGCTCTACTTTCCGGCTACCCGGATAAAGCACTAAATAAACTTCAGTTAGTGCTAAATACGGCTGCTAGAATCCTGACTAGAACCAAAACAATGTATAATATTACTCCAGTGCTAGCCTCTCTACACTGGCTTCCTGTCAAACAAGGGCTGATTTCAAGGTTTTACTGCTAACGAATAAAGCATTACATGGGCTTGCTCCTACCTATCTCTCTGATTTGGTCCTGCCGTACATACCTACACATACGCTACGGTCACAAGACGCAGGCCTCCTAATTGTCCCTAGAATTTCTAAGCAAACAGCTGGAGGCAGGGCTTTTCTCCTATAGAGCTCCATTTTTATGGAACGGTCTGCCTACCCATGTCAGAGACGCAAACTCGGTCTCAACCTTTAAGTCTCTACTGAAGACTCATCTCTTCAGTGGGTCATATGATTGAGTGTAGTCTGGCCCAGGAGTGGGAGGGTGAACAGAAAGGCTCTGGAGCAACGAACCGCCCGTGTTGTCTCTGCCTGGCCGGTTCCCCTCTTTCCACTGGGATTCTCTGCCTCTAACCCTATTACAGGGGCTGAGTCACTGGCTTACTGGTGCTCTCTCATGCCGTCCCTGGGTCACCTGAGTGGGTTGATTCACTGATGTGGTCATCCTGTCTGGGTTGGCGCCCCCCCCCCCCCCCCCCCCCCCTCTTGGGTTGTGCCGTGGCGGAGGTCTTTGTGGGCTATACTCAGCCTTGTCTCAGGATGGTAAGTTGGTGGTTGAAGATATCCCTCTAGTGGTGTGGGGGCTGTGCTTTGGCAAAGTGGGTGGGGTTATATCCTTCCTGTTTGGCCCTGTCCGGGGGTGTCCTCGGATGGGGCCACAGTGTCTCCTGACCCCTCCTGTCTCAGCCTCCAGTATTTATGCTGCAGTAGTTTATGTGTCGGGGGCTAGGGTCAGTTTGTTATATCTGGAGTACTTCTCCTGTCCTATTCGGTGTCCTGTGTGAATCTAAGTGTGCGTTCTCTAATTCTCTCCTTCTCTCTTTCTCTCTCTCAGAGGACCTGAGCCCTAGGATCATGCCGCAGGACTACCTGACATGATGACTCCTTGCTGTCCCCAGTCCACCTGGCCGTGCTGCTGCTCCAGTTTCAACTGTTCTGCCTTATTATTATTCGACCATGCTGGTCATTTATGAACATTTGAACATCTTGGCCATGTTCTGTTATAATCTCCACCTGGCACAGCCAGAAGAGAACTGGCCATCCCACATATGCTCTCTCTAATTCTCTCTTTCTTTCTCTCTCTCGGAGGACCTCAGCCCTAGGACCATGCCCCAGGAATACCTGACATGATGACTCCTTGCTGTCCCCAGTCCACCTGACTGTGCTGCTGCTCCAGTTTCAACTGTTCTGCCTTATTATTATTCGACCATGCTGGTCATTTATGAACATTTGAACATCTTGACCATGTTCTGTTATAATCTCCACCCGGCACAGCCAGAAGAGGACTGGCCACCCCACATAGCCTGGTTCCTCTCTAGGTTTCTTCCTAGGTTTTGGCCTTTCTAGGGAGTTTTTCTTAGCCACCGTGCTTCTACACCTGCATTGCTTGCTGTTTGGGGTTTTAGGCTGGGTTTCTGTACAGCACTTTGAGATATCAGCTGATGTACGAAGGGCTATATAAATACATTTGATTTGATTTATTTGATCTTGGTCCGTCTGGAAATGAGGCAGGACATAATTTATTCCAATGGCCCGCTGCCTCTCAGAGATTTGAGTAATTGCTGTTTCCTTGAACGCTGAACGAAGGGAAACAAACCGGGCCGCACTCCGTTTCTACAACGTGCCGTCTGAAAAACAGCACCTTGCCAATCCCGCTCCCAAGCTCGCCGTCACCCCCCCGCCCAATACACTCACTAAGCCTAAAATGAAACAACCAATAAGAGGGCAGATGCTCCTGTTTCTCTTTCTGATCAAATGGTTTTATTTGTTGTCGTTGCCAGAATGGTGCAGGCACTTTCTAGTTCCTCTCTCTGTCAAATACTTGATAGTAATGAACAGCAGATGCAGACTGGATTCAATCGAGGATGTCAAGTCACGTTTATCCCCTGCCTACAGAAAGCAATTATCTCCCCCAGTATCTGTTACTACATTATCAGAACAGTAACTTGCCTCTGTGATGCCTTAGCGCAGGTGTCAGAGTCATTAGACTTTGGGGAGGAGAGGAGACACATCGGTCTATGTTGGTGCCCAGTGTCAGAATGCTGGATGCGGTTGGCGGTGATGTGATATCATGTCACCGGAGTCAGGGGGGCGGCAAATGTTTGTGTTTGCAGCCAGTTCTTTCTATGAAGCTGGTTCGACTAAAGAGCTGTATGCTGGCCTAGGGAACCATGACATCACAGACGTGAGTAAGTGGATGGCAATGCATCAAGTTGTCCCATTACTCACAGCCTTGTCTCATAGAACTGAATGCCTGGTAGCTTATACAATACCCTGAAGCTTGTTTGAAAAAGGGGACTTTTACTGTGTTGGGGAAATTTACAGTGAAGGGGACTTTTACTGTGGAGAGGACTTTGATAGTGAAGGGGACTTTACAGTGAAGGGGACTTTTACAGTGAAGGGTACTTTTACAGTGTATGGGACTTTTACAGTGAAGGGGACTTTTACAGTGAAGGGGACTTTTACAGTGTATGGGACTTTTACAGTGTATAGGACTTTTACAGTGAAGGGGACTTTTACAGTGAAGGGGACTTTTACAATGTATGGGACTTTTACAGTGTATGGGACTTTTACAGTGAAGGGGACTTTACAGTGAAGGGGACTTTTACAGTGAAGGGGACTTTTACAGTGTATGGGACTTTTACAGTGTATGGGACTTTTACAGTGAAGGGGACTTTTACAGTGTATGGGACTTTTACAGTGAAGGGGACTTTACAGTGAAGGGTACTTTTACAGTAAAGGGGACTTTTACAGTGTATGGGACTTTTACAGTGTATGGGACTTTTACAGTGTATGGGACTTTTACAGTGAAGGGGACTTTACAGTGAAGGGGACTTTACAGTTATTTTTTTAACGGTCTTACAGAGTATTTCCATGTCCTTACCACTCTGCTGTAGTACCCTTAATTATCCTGCTCCGCCCCTCAGTTCTCCAGCTCCGCCCCTCAGTTCTCCAGCTCCACCCTCAGTTCTCCAGCTCCACCCCTCAGTTATCCAGCTCCGCCCCTCAGTTCTCCAGCTCCGCCCCTCAGTTCTCCAGCTCCGCCCCTCAGTTCTCCAGCTCCGCCCCTCAGTTCTCCTGCTCCGCCCCTCAGTTCCCCGGCTCCGCCCTAAGTTCCCCTGCTCCGCCCCTCAGTTCTCCTGCTGCGCCCCTCAGTTCTGCTCTGCCCTTTGTCCCAGGGCAGACAAACAGGGCTCTCTTTCCAGAGGTTTAATAAGAACCACAGGCGGCCAGCCCTCCAGCCCTGTTCTTGGCTGATGCATCGTGGGATGGCAATGTATTTAATAGGATTTGATACCTGATCTAATAGTCTGCTACAGTGACGTCCAGGTTATGAGGATATTATTCTCTCTCTCTCTGGTGAAGGGACTGTGTCAGTGTGGAGGGACTGTATCAGTGTGGAGGGACTGTATCAGTGTGGAGGGACTGTATCAGTGTGGAGGGACTGTATCAGTGTGTGGAGGGACTGTATCAGTGTGGAGGGACTGTATCAGTGTGGAGGGACTGTATCAGTGTGGAGGGACTGTATCCGTGTGGAGGGACTGTATCAGTGTGTGGAGGGACTGTATCAGTGTGGAGGGACTGTATCAGTGTGGAGGGACTGTATCAGTGTGGAGGGACTGTATCAGTGTGTGGAGGGACTGTATCAGTGTGGAGGGACTGTATCAGTGTGGAGGGACTGTATCAGTGTGGAGGGACTGTATCCGTGTGGAGGGACTGTATCAGTGTGGAGGGACTGTATCAGTGTGTGGAGGGACTGTATCAGTGTGGAGGGACTGTATCAGTGTGGAGGGACTGTATCAGTGTGGAGGGACTGTATCCGTGTGGAGGGACTGTATCAGTGTGGAGGGACTGTATCAGTGTGTGGAGGGACTGTATCAGTGTGGAGGGACTGTATCAGTGTGGAGGGACTGTATCAGTGTGGAGGGACTGTATCAGTGTGTGGAGGGACTGTATCAGTGTGGAGGGACTGTATCAGTGTGGAGGGACTGTATCAGTGCAGAGGGACGGTCTCAGTGTGGATGGACTGTATCAGTGTGGAGGGACTGTATCAGTGTGGAGGGACTGTATCAGTGTGTGGAGGGACTGTATCAGTGTGGAGGGACTGTATCAGTGTGGAGGGACTGTATCAGTGTGGAGGGACTGTATCAGTGTGTGGAGGGACTGTATCAGTGTGGAGGGACTGTATCAGTGTGGAGGGACTGTATCAGTGTGGATGGACTGTATCAGTGTGGATGGACTGTATCAGTGTGGAGGGACTGTATCAGTGTGGAGGGACTGTATCAGTGTGTGGAGGGACTGTATCAGTGTGGAGGGACTGTATCAGTGTGGATGGACTGTATCAGTGTGGAGGGACTGTATCAGTGTGGAGGGACTGTATCAGTGTGGAGGGACTGTATCAGTGTGTGGATGGACTGTATCAGTGTGGAGGGACTGTATCAGTGTGGAGGGACTGTATCAGTGTGTGGAGGGACTGTATCAGTGTGGATGGACTGTATCAGTGTGTGGAGGGACTGTATCAGTGTGGAGGGACTGTATCAGTGTGGAGGGACTGTATCAGTGTGTGGATGGACTGTATTAGTGTGTGGAGGGACTGTATCAGTGTGGATGGACTGTATCCGTGTGGAGGGACTGTATCAGTGTGTGGAGGCTGTATCAGTGTGGAGGGACTGTATCAGTGTGGAGGGACTGTATCAGTGTGTGGAGGGACTATATCAGTGTGGAGGGACTGTATCAGTGTGGAGGGACTGTATCCGTGTGGAGGGACTGTATCTGTGTGTGGAGGGACTGTATCAGTGTGTGGGTTTGACACGGTGTTTACACACACTGATGAAAGGCAGTCCACACACTGATGACAGACCAGTCCACACACTGATGACAGACCAGTCAACACACTGATGACAGACTAGTCAACACACTGATGACAGACCAGTCAACACACTGATGACAGACCAGTCCACACACTGATGACAGACTAGTCTACACACTGATGACAGACCAGTCTACACACTGATGACAGACCAGTTTACACACTGATGACAGACCAGTCTACACACTGATGACAGACCGGTCAACACACTGATTAAATTAGTTAATATTCATGGCTTAGTTCCGATGGGAATCAAACACAGAACAAAACGACTTATCCTCACTAAAAGGAGATTTACTTCCCTGTGTGGAGCATGGCGAGACAAAGAACTGTGCTTTTTAGATTAAATTGAGGGAGATTTAGCTTGTATCCTCTCCATAGCGGCTCTGTGAACCAGAACCAGATTGGTGAGATAGTGTTGACCTTCACTTTCAGAGGGGATGGCTGCTCATTACTTGTGTGCCCTTTTTATTACAAATGTAGAGAGCCCTTCACATTGATTCTCACTACCCTCCTCTGACATCCCCTGTCTATTTTAAAGCCACTTGACCGTGGTGATACTGCATCCCATGACTGGCTTAGACCAGTGTTAGTTCAGAGTGGAAGACCACGGGTATGGATTATCAGAACCGTCCCACTGTCCTCACCGCGATTCTCAGGCACAGTCAGCCCTGGCTGGCCTTTTTATTCTCTGCCAACCAGGGATTATTCCCACAGGGGGACCAAGAGGGGCCTTGGCTGGCAGACTAACCACGTAGAGGGTGGTCTCCTTGGGGACAGGAGGGATAGGCTCTGGCCTGGTTAAGTAAGGCCTGGAAATTCTGCCAGGGCTATGTTTCCCCCATGGCTCCTCTACAGGTCAAAGGCCATGGCAGGTCAGCTCTCAGCGGGACAGAGCCAACAGGAGGACGCTCCCAGTGGGGGCTGACAGGGGGAAGTAATCAGCAGGACAGGGCTGAAAGAGGGAAGCTCCCAGAGGGACAGGACCATCAGGAGGAAGTTTCCAGCATGGCAGGGCGAACAGGAGGAAGCTCCCAGCGGGACAGGGCAAACAGGAGGAAGCTCCCTTCGGGATAGGGGTAACAGGAGGAAGCTCCCAGCGGGATAGGGCAAACAGGAGGAAGCTCCCAGCGGGATAGGGCTAACAGGAAGAAGCTCCCAGCGGGACAGGGCGAACAGGAGGAAGCTCCCTTCGGGATAGGGCTAACAGGAGGAAGCTCCCAGCGGGATAGGGCGAACAGGAGGAAGCTCCCAGCGGGATAGGGCTAACAGGAAGAAGCTCCAAGCGGGATAGGGCGAACAGGAGGAAGCTCCCAGCGGGACAGGGCGAACAAGAGGAAGCTCCCTTCGGGATAGGGCTAACAGGAGGAAGCTCCCAGCGGGACAGGGCGAACAGGAGGAAGCTCCCAGCGGGACAGGGCGAACAGGAGGAAGCTCCCTTCGGGATAGGGCCGACAGGGAAAACCGCTCAGTGGGGAGGGGGTCGACAGGGGGAAGCTCCCTTCGGGATAGGGCGAACAGGAGGAAGCTCCCAGCGGGACATGGCGAACAGGAGGAAGCTCCCAGCGGGACACGGCGAACAAGAGGAAGCTCCCAGCGGGACACGGCGAACAGGAGGAAGCTCCCAGCGGGACACGGCGAACAGGAGGAAGCTCCCAGCGGGATAGGGCTGACAGAGGGAAGATCTCAGTGGGGAGGGGGTCAACAGGGGGAAGATCTCAGTGGAGAGGGGGTCGACAGGGGGAAGATCTCAATGGGGAGGGGGTCAACAGGGGGAAGATCTCAGTGGAGAGGGGGTCGACAGGGGGAAGATCTCAGTGGGGAGTGGGCCGACAGGGAAAACCGCTCATTAGGGAGGGGGTTGACAGGGGGAAGATCTCAGTGGAGAGGGGGTCGACAGGGGGAAGATCTCAGTGGAGAGGGGGTCGACAGAGGGAAGATCTCAGAGGAGAGAAGGTTGACAGGGGTAAGATCTTAGTGGGGAGGGGGTCGACAGAGGGAAGATCTCAATAGGGAGGGGGTCGACAGGGGGAAGATCTCAGTGAAGAGGGGATCGACAGGGGGAATATTTCAGTGGGGAAGGGGTCGACAGGGGGAAGATCTCAGTGGAGAGGGGGTCGACAGGGGGAAGATCTCAGTGGGGAGGGGGTCGACATGGGGAAGATCTCAGTGGGGAGGGGTCGACAGGGGGAAGATCTCAGAGGAGAAGGGGTCGACAGGGGGAAGATCTCAGTGGAGAGGGGGTCGACAGGGGGAAGATCTCAGTGGGGAGGGGGTCGACAGGGGGAAGATCTCAGTGGGGAGGGGGTCGACAGGGGGAAGATCTCAGTGGGGAGATGGTCGACAGGGGGAAGATCTCAGTGGGGAGTGGGTCGACAGGGGGAAGATCTCAGTGGGGAGGGGGTCGACAGGGGGAAGATCTCAGTGGGGAGGGGGTCGACGGGGAAAATCTCAGTGGGGAGGGGGTCGACAGGGGGAAGATCTCAGTGGGGAGGGGGTCGACAGGGGGAAGATCTCAGTGGGGAGGGGGTCGACAGGGTGAAGATCTCAGTGGGGAGGGGGTCGACATGGGGAAGATCTCATTGGGGAGGGGTTCGACAGGGGGAAGATCTCAGAGGAGAAGGGGTCGACAGGGGGAAGATCTCAGTGGAGAGGGGGTCGACAGGGGGAAGATCTCCGTGGGGAGGGGGTCGACAGGGGGAAGATCTCAGTGGGGAGGGGGTCGACAGGGGTAAGATCTCAGTGGGGAGGGGGTCGACAGGGGGAAGATCTCAGTGGGGAGGGGGTCGACAGGGGGAAGATCTCAGTGGGGAGGGGGTCGACAGGGGAAGATCTCAAAGGAGAGAAGGTCGACAGGGGTAAGATCTCAGTGGGGAGGGGGTCGACAGGGGGAAGATCTCAGTGGGGAGGGGGTCGACAGGGGGAAGATCTCAGTGGGGAGGGGGTCGACAGGGGGAAGATCTCAGTGTGGAGGGGGTCGACAGGGGGAAGATCTCAGTGGGGAGGGGGTCGACAGGGTTAAGATCTCAGTGGGGAGGGGGTCGACAGGGGGAAGATCTCAGTGGGGAGGGGTTCGACAGGGGGAAGATCTCAGTGGGAAGGGGGCTACCACGGGTCAGGGACATGAGCTTCCTAGAGGAACAGACAGGGTATAAGGATGGGAATCTGAATTCAAATATTTTTCCATATTATGACAGAAACAGATTTTTGATGTACCGCACTCCAATGTGATTACTGCACTGCCACAGTCTGTCTGCTCAATATCACAGAGATGTGTTATATTCCATTTAATCCAAATATGAATATTGATATGATTGAATGCACTATTGAGCAAACACAGTTGATGCCAAAACTGCATGTTCCCTTGGGTTATTGAGCATCAGTGTATTAATCAAACAGACTATGAGTTGTACCTCTCTAAAGAGGCTATATTTCTGCCCTCACTTTGCCGTTTGATTATTCCTGTTGATGACAGTTCAGACATGATGATGTTACAGTTGATGACAGTTCAGACGGTTCAGACATGATGCTGTTACAGTTGATGACAGTTCAGACATGATGCTGTTACAGTTGATGACAGTTCAGACATGATGATGTTACAGTTGATGACAGTTCAGACATGATGCTGTTACAGTTGATGACAGTTCAGACATGATGCTGTTACAGTTGATGACAGTTCAGACGGTTCAGACATGATGCTGTTACAGTTGATGACAGTTCAGACATGATGCTGTTACAGTTGATGACAGTTCAGACATGATGCTGTTACAGTTGATGACAGTTCAGACATGATGCTGTTACAGTTGATGACAGTTCAGACATGATGCTCTTACAGTTGATGACAGTTCAGACATGATTCTGTTACAGTTGATGACGGTTCAGACAGTTCAGACATGATGCTGTTACAGTTGATGACGGTTCAGACAGTTCAGACATGATGCTGTTACAGTTGATGACAGTTCAGACATGATGCTGTTACAGTTGATGACAGTTCAGACATGATTCTGTTACAGTTGATGACAGTTCAGACATGATTCTGTTACAGTTGATGACAGTTCAGACATGATGCTGTTACAGTTGATGACAGTTCAGACATGATGCTCTTACAGTTGATGACAGTTCAGACATGATTCTGTTACAGTTGATGACGGTTCAGACGGTTCAGACATGATGCTGTTACAGTTGATGACAGTTCAGACGGTTCAGACATGATGCTGTTACAGTTGATGCCAGTTCAGACATAATGCTGTTATAGTTGATGACAGTTCAGACATGATGCTGTTACAGTTGATGACAGTTCAGACGGTTCAGACATGATGCTGTTACAGTTGATGACAGTTCAGACATGATGCTGTTACAGTTGATGACGGTTCAGACGGTTCAGACATGATGCTGTTACAGTTGATGACAGTTCAGACGGTTCAGACATGATGCTGTTACAGTTGATGACAGTTCAGACATGATGCTGTGACAGTTGATGACAGTTCAGACATGATGCTGTTACAGTTGATGACGGTTCAGACGGTTCAGACATGATGCTGTTACAGTTGATGACAGTTCAGACATGATGCTGTTACAGTTGATGACAGTTCAGACATGATGCTGTTACAGTTGATGACAGTTCAGACATGATGCTGCTACAGTTGATGACAGTTCAGACATGATGCTGTTACAGTTGATGACAGTTCAGACATGATGCTGTTACAGTTGATGACAGTTCAGACATTATGCTGTTACAGTTGATGACAGTTCAGACATGATGCTGTTACAGTTGATGACGGTTCAGACGGTTCAGACATGATGCTGATACAGTTGATGACGGTTCAGACGGTTCAGACATGATGCTGTTACAGTTGATGATGGTTCAGGCATGATGCTGTTACAGTTTCCTTAGCTCTCTCTGATTACAGACACTTGAATCATCGATTGCTGTGAATTCTCACGCAATCCTCCTGGGTGAAATCAGTTAAAGGAACGCTCGGGTACCTTGGCGACTACTCTGTGTTTTTTCCAACCTCCACGTTGGGCTTCGTGTGTCCACGTGTAGTTCACACGTGGATGATCTGCGAGGAGAATTATTCTCTTACCTCAATTTTTTTGCCACGAAATCCATAGTTTGAAAGCAGTAAGACATACATCCCCCACATTTTTCCCCCCTATGTGGACCAGCCCTCGAGCAATTTAAGTTCAATCAATTAGCTTCAGCCCCACGCCATTTTGAATGACATTCGTCAAAGATGCAATTCAGGCACCCACAGCAGACCGAGACCAACGACATGGTGCACAGTGAGAGCCTGCTGTGTGATCTTTCAGTTTCCTCTGAATACTTAGTCATCACACACTGTAGGTGTGTGTGTGTACTTAGTCATCCGTGTGTGTGTGTGTGTGTGTTGCTGCGGGCGTGTGTGTGACCTCTCCTTGTCTGTTCCACGGTCAGAGCCGTGCAGTTTTTGCACGCGGATTAAACATTCTCTTTCTTTCCTGTCCCTCTAAGGGCCCTTGACCTTTCCAAGGCACTTGACCTTTCTAAGACTTTTCTCTGGTATTTCTCCTTCCTGTGATATCTCAATGAAAGATACAAAGATCCTGTTACCACGGAAGTAGTGCTGTGGAGGATAAACACTTTTTGTGGATCTAAATAGTGAAACGTGTTTTGAAACTGCCCAAGGGTTTGTTTGAAGGATACTTTGTATACTTCTTAGCCAGTAGTTCTGAAAGTAGCTCTCACGAGCAAAAATAGGGACCTGGAACATTGCGTACTACGTCACATACCCTATGTGTGCCATGTCGTTGGTCTCAGACAAGGAGAGGTCACACACACACACACACACACACACACATACATGTAGGTGCACACGCACACTCACACACTCAAACACACACACACACACACACACACACACACACACACGTAGGTGCACACGCACACTCACACACTCAAACACACACACACACACGCACACACACACACGCGGATGACTAAGTGCACACACCTACAGTATGTGATGACTAAGTATTCAGAGGACACTGAAAGATCACACAGCAGGCTAACCTTTACTGGGGTTACCGGTACAGAGTCAATGTGGAGGCTATATACTGGGGTTACCGGTACAGAGTCAATGTGGAGGCTATATACAGGAGGTACCAGTACAGAGTCAATGCGGAGGCTATATACAGGAGGTACCAGTACAGAGTCAATGTGGAGGCTATATACAGGGTGTTACGGTACAGAGTCAATGTGGAGGCTATATACAGGGGTACCGGTATAGAGTCAATGTGGAGGCTATATACAGGGGGTACTGGTACAGAGTCAATGTGGAGGCTATATACAGGAGGTACCAGTACAGAGTCAATGTGGAGGCTATATACAGGGGGTACCGGTACAGAGTCAATGTGGAGGCTATATACAGGGTGTTACGGTACAGAGTCAATGTGGAGGCTATATACAGGGGGTACCGGTACAGAGTCAATGTGGAGGCTATATACAGGGGGTACCGGTACAGAGTCAATGTGGAGGCTACATACAGGGGGTACCAGTACAGAGTCAATGTGGAGGCTATATACAGGGGGTACTGGTACAGAGTCAATGTGGAGGCTACATACAGGGGGTACCAGTACAGAGTCAATGTGGAGGCTATATACAGGGTGTTACGGTATAGAGTCAGAATGAGTATGACCCCTCAATGTGCGGGGTCATAGGTTATTGGAGGTAATTGATGCAATGCGTACATGTAGGTAGAATTAAAGTGACTATGCGTAGATAATAAACTTACTCTGAATATTCAGAAAATAAGATGATTCTTATTAATAGCGTAGTGTATGTAGGATTATGTTGAAGGTCTGAAAGTTACCCGGGGTTCAAATAGCCCTACAAAAAAAAAGTCATGTTTCTAAGAAACAAACGTCTATGTACAACCCATTCTGAGTCATCCTAATATCATGGCATCTCTGATAAATAGCGGGTGTGTGAGAGACTTCCTGGGAACTGCTCTCCCTCTGTGTCCTCTTGTGGTTTATAACTCCTCACTGTATGGGCGCCCACATGACCTGATTAATAGCAGCAAGGGACGGAATGGGACCAGAAATCCGCCTGGGCATTTTTAACACACCCGCCCAATTCTTCCCTTGTGGCACCCGCTGTCAGCCAAATCATTTGTATTAATTACATGCAAAAACCAATAATGAAACATTTAGACAGGCCTATTTGGGCTAAATATTTTTCAGTTAATCTGGCATATGCCCGAACTGTCCTGGGGCCAGTTCGCCCCTGATAGTACCCATATTGAAATGGGAATGGCTGGTGGGAGTGTCTATAGGATGATGGGCTCATTCTATTGGCTGGAATGGAATTAATGGAATGGAGTCAAATATGTGGTTTCCTTATGTTTGATTCAGTCACATTTATTAAATTCCATCCAAATAAAATGAGCCTGTCCTCCTATAGTTCCTCCCACCAGTCTGCTCTGAACGGTATTGAGAATGTAGGTAGGCAGTTGGTCACTCTGTTTATGCTCATAAAACATTGATTCTGTGGATTTAAGGTCAACGAATTCTAAGATTTCTAGCGTAACAAATGTGTAAGAGGATTTGTTGTCTCAGAATGTCTCTCAGAATGTCTCTCAGATCGCCACTCAGTACGCCTCTCAGAATGTCTCTCAGAATGCCTCTCAGAATGTCTCTCAGAACGTCTCTCAGTACGCCTCTCAGAACGTCTCTCAGTACGCCTCTCAGTACGCCTCTCAGAATGTCTCTCAGAATGCCTCTCAGAATGCCTCTCAGAATGTCTCTCAGAACATCTCTCAGAATGTCCCTCAGAATATCTCCCAGAATGTCTCTCAGAATGTCTCTCAGAATCTCTGTCAGAATGTCTCTCAGAGTGTCTCTCAGAATGTCTCTCAGAATGTCTCTCAGAATCTCTGTCAGAATGTCTCTCAGAGTGTCTCTCAGAATGTCTCTCAGAATGTCTCTCAGAATGTCTCTCAGAATCTCTGTCAGTATGTCTCTCAGAGTGTCTCTCAGAATGTCTCTCAGAATCTCTCTCAGAACGTCTCTCAGTACGCCTCTCAAAATGTCTCTCAGAATGTCTCTCAGAATGTCTCTCAGAATGTCTCTCAGAATGTCTCTCAGAACATCTCTCAGAATGTCTCCCAGAATGTCTCTCAGAATGTCTCTCAGAATCTCTGTCAGAATGTCTCTCAGAATCTCTCTCAGAACGTCTCTCAGTACGCCTCTCAAAATGTCTCTCAGAATGTCTCTCAGAATGTCTCTCAGAATGTCTCTCAGAATGTCTCTCAGAACATCTCTCAGAATGTCTCCCAGAATGTCTCTCAGAATGTCTCTCAGAATCTCTGTCAGAATGTCTCTCAGAATCTCTGTCAGAATGTCTCTCAGAGTGTCTCTCAGAATGTCTCTCAGAATGTCTCTCTGAATCTCTGTCAGAATGTCTCTCAGAGTGTCTCTCAGAATGTCTCTCAGAATGTCTCTCAGAATGTCTGTCAGAATGTCTCAGAATGTCTCTCAGAATCTCTGTCAGAAACTCTCTCAGAATGTCTCTCAAAATTCCTCTCAGAATGCCTCTCAGAATGTCTCTCAGAATCTCTCTCAGAATGTCTCTCAGAACATCTCTCAGAATGTCCCTCAGAATCTCTCTCAGAATCTCTGTCAGAATGTCTCTCAGAATGTCTCTCAGAATCTCTGTCAGAATGTCTCAGAATCTCTTTCAGAATGTCTCTCAGAGTGTCTCTCAGAATGTCTCTCAGAATGTCTCTCAGAATCTCTGTCAGAATGTCTCTCAGAGTGTCTCTCAGAATTTATGTCAGAATGTCTCTCAGAGTGTCTCTCAGAATCTCTGTCAGAACGTCTCTCAGAATCTCTGTCAGAATGTCTCTCAGAATCTCTGTCAGAATGTCTCTCAGAGTGTCTCTCAGAATGTCTCTCAGAATGTCTCTCAGAATCTCTGTCAAAATGTCTCTCAGAATGTCTCTCAGAATCTCTCTCAGAGTGTCTCTCAGAATCTCTGTCAGAATGTCTCTCAGAATGTCTCTCAGAATCTCTGTCAGAATGTCTCTCAGAATGTCTCTCAGAATCTCTGTTAGAATCTCTCTCAGAATGTCTCAGAATGTCTTTCAGAATCTCTGTCAGAATCTCTCTCAGAATGTCTCTCAGAATCTCTGTCAGAATCTCTCTCAGAATGTCTCTCAGAAGTACTCATAATGTCTCATTGGCTCCATGTTTTGTGAGTCATGGACTACATGGAGTGTTGGGGACTTGTCCTTTCATGTTACTGGCTATAGCACCGGTGACTGTAGCAGATGTATTGTCACCTGTAGGCCACCTTGACCTTTTGCACAAGTTTTTATTGAGCACAGCGACTCATGCTACCTGCTCGAACAGGAAATTCTAAGAAAAGCTTTATCTACTGCTGAAATGAGAATTGATTAATGTGAGGAGACCTGTAGTGTTTACAAACAAAAAAGGCTGATGTGTTTTATTCTTGACCATCACTATAAATTATTAGAGAGGACCACAATTTCGTGGTCCTCATAAGTCTCCACATCGCATAAATGTCAATTTTAATTATTAAGAAATGGCCATATTTACAGGATTTATTTAAGGCATTAATCATGATTCCTCTTGCATTATCTTGTAAGACTAGCATCCACTCCCCACCAAGCTACAAATAAAAAAAACATTCACAAAATATGATAATGTATCAATCCTCTAAATATGTCTTACTAGATCTAGGACAAGTCTAGGACCAAAAGGCTTCTCAACAGCTTTTACCCCCAAGCCATAAGACTCCTGAACAGGTAATCAAATAGCTAATCGGACATGTGTCTCCCCCAAACCCTTCTTTACACTGCTGCTACTCTCTGATTACCATATATGCATAGTCACTTTAACGATACATTCATGTACATACTACCTCAATTAGCCCGACTCTCTTTTTACTGATGCTTTTTATTTCCTTACTATTGTTCACCTAATGCCTATTTTTTTTACGGTAAATTTGCACTGTTGGTTAGGGTTTGTAAGTAAGCATTTCACTGTAAGGTTTACACATGTTGTATTCGGCGAAACTGACAATTCTTTTGTTGATTTGATTTGATTTTAGATTTAAAGTTTTTTTTGAATCCCAAATATTACAAATGAGTCTACCAATTTAAGCTAACTGATGTCTCCCACTGTCCTTGACAGATGCAGTAGTACATGGAGCTGTGTACAATCGATGCAGAATAAAGTGCTTTGCTAACAAGACAGCTAACATGCTAACATGATAACATGATAACATGATAACATTAAACCGTCTGGGGTTTCCTGATAACATTAAACAGTCTGGGTTTTCCTGATAACATGATAACATTAAACAGGTCTGGGGTCTCCTGATAACATGATAACATTAAACAGGTCTGGGGTCTCCTGATAACATGATAACATTAAACAGTCTGGGGTTTCCTGATAACATGATAACATTAAACAGGTCTGGGGTCTCCTGATAACATTATAACATTAAACAGTCTGGGGTTTCCTGATAACATGATAACATTAAGCAGGTCTGGGGTCTCCTGATAACATGATAACATTAAACAGTCTGGGGTTTCCTGATAACATGATAACATTAAACAGGTCTGGGGTCTCCTGCTAACATTAAACAGGTCTGGGGTTTCCTGATAACATGATAACATTAAACAGGTCTGGGGTCTCCTGATAACATGATAACATTAAACAGGTCTGGGGTCTCCTGATAACATGATAACATTAAACAGGTCTGGGGTCTCCTGATAACATTAAACAGGTCTGGGGTCTCCTGATAACATGATAACATTAAACAGTCTGGGGTCTCCTGATAACATGATAACAGTCTGGGGTCTCCTGCTAACATTAAACAGTCTGGGGTCTCCTGCTAACATTAAACAGTCTGGGGTCTCCTGCTAACATTAAACAGTCTGGGGTCTCCTGCTAACATTAAACAGTCTGGGGTCTCCTGCTAACATTAAACAGTCTGGGGTCTCCTGCTAACATTAAACAGTCTGGGGTCTCCTGCTAACATTAAACAGTCTGGGGTCTCCTGCTAACATTAAACAGTCTGGGGTCTCCTGCTAACATTAAACAGTCTGGGGTCTCCTGCTAACATTAAACAGTCTGGGGTCTCCTGCTAACATTAAACAGTCTGGGGTCTCCTGCTAACATTAAACAGTCTGGGGTCTCCTGCTAACATTAAACAGTCTGGGGTCTCCTGCTAACATTAAACAGGTCTGGGGTCTCCTGCTAACATTAAACAGTCTGGGGTCTCCTGCTAACATTAAACAGTCTGGGGTCTCCTGCTAACATTAAACAGTCTGGGGTCTCCTGCTAACATTAAACAGGTCTGGGGTCTCCTGCTAACATTAAACAGTCTGGGGTCTCCTGATAACATTAAACAGTCTGGGGTCTCCTGCTAACATTAAACAGTCTGGGGTCTCCTGCTAACATTAAACAGTCTGGGGTCTCCTGCTAACATTAAACAGTCTGGGGTCTCCTGCTAACATTAAACAGTCTGGGGTCTCCTGCTAACATTAAACAGTCTGGGGTCTCCTGCTAACATTAAACAGTCTGGGGTCTCCTGCTAACATTAAACAGTCTGGGGTCTCCTGCTAACATTAAACAGTCTGGGGTCTCCTGCTAACATTAAACAGGTCTGGGGTCTCCTGCTAACATTAAACAGTCTGGGGTCTCCTGATAACATGATAACATTAAACAATACTTATTTTCCACCATAATTTGCAAATAAATTCATTAAAAATCCTACAATGTGATTTTCTGGATTTTTTTTCTCATTTTGTCTGTCATAGTTGAAGTGTACCTATGATGAAAATTACAGGCCTCTCTCATCTTTTTAAGTGGGAGAACTTGCACAATTGGTGTCTGACTAAATATTTTTTTGCCCCACTGTATATACATTGAGAAGACAGATGACTCAAGAGTGGCCCTCGAAAGTCCCACACCCAAACTCGCTCCATGTCAAACTAAACTAAAAATGTGATAAACAGTGGGCAGGGTAGCCTAGTGGTTAGAGCGTTGGACTAGTAACCGGAAGGTTACTAGTCCAGCAAGTTCAAATCCCAGAGTCGTTCTGCCCCTGAACAGGCAGTTAACTGACTTCATAAAGGTAAAAAAGAAATAAAAAAAAATAACCAAGAGACATTTACTAATTTACAAGTTTAGGTGCTGCCATACATATTCATAAGGAGGATGAGTGATGGGCTTGTCAACCTGGTGAGACTCTTCAGCCCTGTTAGATCTGTCAGCCTGATTAGATTTGTCAGTCTGGTTAGACTAGTCAGCCTGGTGAGACTTGTCAGGCCGGATTGACTTGTTAGACTTGTCAGCCCGGTAAGACTTGTCAGCCTCGTTAGATTTGTCAGCCTGGTTAGATTTGTCAGCTCGCTTAACCTTGTCAGCCTGATTAGATTTGTCAGCTCGCTTAACCTTGTCAGCCTGATTAGATTTGTCAGCCCGGTAAGACTTGTCAGCCTGGTTAGATTTGTCAGCCCGGTTAGATTTGTCAGCCCGGTTAGATTTGTCAGCCCGGTTAGATTTGTCAGCCCGGTTAGATTTGTCAGCCTGGTTAGATTTGTCAGCCCGGTTAGATTTGTCAGCCCGGTTAGATTTGTCAGCCTGGTTAGATTTGTCAGCCCGGTTAGATTTGTCAGCCCGGTTAGATTTGTCAGCCCGGTTAGATTTGTCAGCCCGGTTAGATTTGTCAGCCCGGTTAGACTTGTCAGCCCGGTTAGATTTGTCAGCCCGGTTAGATTTGTCAGCCTGGTTAGACTTGTCAGCCTGGTTAGATTTGTCAGCCCGGTTAGATTTGTCAGCCCGGTTAGACTTGTCAGCCTGGTTAGATTTGTCAGCCCGGTTAGATTTGTCAGCCCGGTTAGACTTGTCAGCCCGGTTAGATTTGTCAGCCTGGTTAGATTTGTCAGCCCGGTTAGATTTGCCTGGTTTGGACGTGAACTTGATCCCAGCTAAACGTACATGTTGAAAAGGTTAAAGGGTAAAGGGTATGGCAGGGAGCAGCAGAACATGTGGCCTTAAGTCATGTGTTAGATGTACTACAGTGTATATGTATGTGTGTCCATATAGATTTAGTAGAACAGTATTTATATTGTCAACGATACAAAATACCATATCACATCACACACTGTGTGGACAAAACTTTAAAACTTTATATATTGAGTGTTACCTCCGTTTGCCCTCAGATCAGCCTCAATTTGTCTACAATGTTTACTCCAATGCTTCCCACGGTTGTGTCAAGTTGGCTGGATGTCCTTTGGGTGGTGGACCATTCTTGATACACACAGAAAGCTGCTGAGCGTGTAAAACCCAGCAGCGTTGCAGTTCTTAACACACTCAACCCGGTGTGGCTAGCACCTACTACCGTACCCCGTTCAAAGGCATTTACATATGTTGTCTTGCCCAATCACAGTCTGAATTGCACACATACACAATCCACGTCTCAATTGTCTCAAGGTTTAAAAATCCTTCTTTAACCTGTCTCCTCCCCTTCCTCTACACTGATTGAAGTGGATTCAACAAGGGATCATGGCTTTCACCTGGATTCATCTGGTCAGTCTGTCATGGAAAGTATTCCTGATGGTCTGTAAACTCAGTGTATATAATTTTGTGTCACAGTTTATGATAGATTTGTGAATCTCTAGAACATCTATATACTGAATTAAATGTGTATGTTCACGATAAAGTATATCTTGCCTTAGTTCATTTGAGTAATAATACATACAGCATACAATAGCACATGATTTGGATAGTCCCAATTAGATGTTCAAGAGATGGTTTGTAGATGTTCAGTGGATGGTTTAAAGATGTTCAGTAGATGGATTGAAGATGTTCAGTAGATGATTTGAAGATGTTCAGTAGATGGTTTGAAGATGTTCAGTGGATGGTTTAAAGATGTTCAGTAGATGGATTGAAGATGTTCAGTAGATGATTTGAAGATGTTAACTGAACATGTCAATCAAATTAAGAGGAAAACAACAGGAAAAGAACATGCAAACGTGTTGATCAGGTGGAGAAGGAACTGTGTATAGTTGGATGGGTTGGTCAGGTGGAGAAGGAACTGTGTATAGTTGGATGGGTTGGTCAGGTGGAGAGGGAACTGTGTATAGTTGGATGGGTTGGTCAGGTGGAGAAGGAACTGTGTATAGTTGGATGAGTTGGTCAGGTGGAGAAGGAACTGTGAATAGTTGGATGGGTTGGTCAGGTGGAGAAGGAACTGTGTATAGTTGGATGGGTTGGTTAGGTGAAGAATGAACTCTGTATAGTTGGATGGGTTGGTCAGGTGGAGAAGGAACTGTGTATAGTTGGATGGGTTGGTCAGGTGGAGAAGGAACTGTGTATAGTTGGATGGGTTGGTCAGGTGAAGAATGAACTCTGTATAGTTGGATGGGTTGGTCAGGTGGAGAAGGAACTGTGTATAGTTGGATGAGTTGGTCAGGTGGAGAAGGAACTGTGAATAGTTGGATGGGTTGGTCAGGTGGAGAAGGAACTGTGTATAGTTGGATGGGTTGGTCAGGTGAAGAATGAACTCTGTATAGTTGGATGGGTTGGTCAGGTGGAGAAGGAACTGTGTATAGTTGGATGGGTTGGTCAGGTGGAGAAGGAACTGTGTATAGTTGGATGGGTTGGTCAGGTGGAGAAGGAACTGTGCATAGTTGGATGGGTTGGTCAGGTGGAGAAGGAACTCTGTATAGTTGGATGGGTTGGTCAGGTGGAGAAGGAACTGTGTATAGTTGGATGAGTTGGTCAGGTGGAGAAGGAACTGTGTATAGTTGGATGGGTTGGTCAGGTGAAGAAGGAACTGTGTATAGTTGGATGGGTTGGTCAGGTGGAGAAGGAACTGTATATAGTTGGATGGGTTGGTCAGGTGGAGAAGGAACTGTGTATAGTTGGATGGGTTGGTCAGGTGAAGAAGGAACTGTGTATAGTTGGATGGGTTGGTCAGGTGGAGAAGGAACTGTGTATAGTTGGATGGGTTGGTCAGGTGGAGAAGGAACTGTGTATGGTTGGATGGGTTGGTCAGGTGGAGAAGGAACTGTGTATAGTTGGATGGGTTGGTCAGGTGGAGAAGGAACTGTGCATAGTTGGATGGGTTGGTCAGGTGGAGAAGGAACTCTGTACAGTTGGATGGGTTGGTCAGGTGGAGAAGGAACTCTGTACAGTTGGATGGGTTGGTCAGGTGGAGAAAGACACGCTTGACAGTCAAAAACACGGGACAGAGCCTTGCAAAAGTATTCATCCCCTTTAAGGTTTTTCCAATTTTGTTGCATTACAACCTGTAATATAAAAATATTTTTATTTCGATTTCATGTAATGGACATACAGAAAATAGTCCAAATTTGTGAAGTGAAATTTTAAAAATGACTTGTTTCAAAAAATTATACAAAAAAAAAATATTCCAGAAAAGTGGTTTGTGCATATGTATTCACCCCCTTTGCTACGAAGCCCCTAAATAAGATCTGATGCAACCAATTAACTTCAGGTCACATAATTAGTTAAATAAAGTCCACCTGTGTGCAATCTAAGTGTCACATGATCTGTCCCATGATCTCAGTATATATACACACCTGTTCTGAAAGGCCCAGAGTCGGCAACACCACTAAGAAAGGGGCACCACCAAGCAAGCAGCACCATGAAGACCAAGGAGCTCTCCAAACAGGTCAGAGACAAACATGTGGAGCAGTACAGATTAGGGTTGGGTTATAAAAAATATCAGAAACTTTGAACATCCCATGGAGCACCATTAAATCCATTATAAAAAATGGAAAGAATATAGAACCATAACAATCCTGCCAAGAGAGGGCTGCCCACCAAAGCTCACGGACCAGGCAAGGAGGGCATTAATCAGAGAGGCAACAAAGAGACCAAATATAACCCTGAAGGAGCTGCAAAGCTTCACAGCGGAGATTGGAGTATCTGTCCATAGGACCACTTTAAGCCGTACAATCCACAGAGCTGGGCTTTACGGAAGAGTGTCCAGAAAAAAAGTCATTGCTTAAAGAAAAAAATAAGCAAACATGTTTGGTGTTTGCCAAATAGCCTGTGGGAGACTCCCCAAACATATGGAAGAATGTACTCTGGTCCGATGAGACCAAAATGGAGCTTCTTGGCCATCAAGGAAAATGCTTTGTCTGGCGCAAACCCAACACCTCTCATCAAGCGAGAACACCATCCCCACACTGAAGCATGGTGGTAGCAGCATCATGCTGTGGGGATGTTTTTCCATCGAAAGGTGCAAAAGGTGGCTCTACAAAGTATTGACTTTGCAGGGGGTGGGGGTGAATAGTTAAGCACACTCAAGTTCTCATTATCTTTGTCTTATTTCCTGTTTGTGTCACAATAAAAAAATATGGTAGTGGTAGTGTAAGTTAAATGATACAAACACCCCAAAATTCCATTTTAATTCCAGGTTGTAAGGCAACAAAATAGGAAAAATGCGGGAGGAGGGGGAATAGTTTTGAAAGCCACTGCACAGTCAGAAACACAGGTACAGTCAGAAACATATGTGTAAAACCATTACTGCCTGTCATCACAATGTGAATTCCTCGACATGTTGAATAAACAAGCTAAGCCAACAGCAGACAGGCTACCCAGCGCTGTTACAACTACAGCAGACAGGCTACCCAGCGCTGTTACGACTACAGCAGACACACTACCCAGCCCCCCCCCCCAGCAGACAGGCTACCCAGCGCTGTTACGACTACATCAGACAGGCTACCAAGCCCCCCCTATGACTACAGCAGACACACTACCCAGCCCCCTTATGACTACTGCAGACACACTACCCAGCCCCCCTATGACTACAGCAGACACACTACCCAGCCCCCCCCAGCAGATAGGCTACCCAGCGCTGTTACGACTACAGCAGACACACTACCCAGCCCCCCTACGACTACAGCAGACACAATACCCAGCACCCCTATGACTACAGCAGACACACTACCCAGCTCCCCTATGACTACAGCAGACACACTACCCAGCACCCCTATGACTACAGCAGACACACTACCCAGCCCCCCTATGACTACTGCAGACACACTACCCAGCCCCCCCCCCCAGCAGATAGGCTACCCAGCGCTGTTACGACTACAGCAGACAGACTACCCAGTGCTGTTACGACTACAGCAGACAGGCTACCCAGCCCCCCTATGACTACAGCAGACACACTACCCAGCCCCCCTATGACTACAGCAGACACACTACCCAGCCCCCCTATGACAACTGCAGACACACTACCCAGCCACCCCCAGCAGATAGGCTACCCAGCGCTGTTACGACTACAGCAGACAGGCTACCCAGCGCTGTTATGACTACAGCAGACAGGCTACCCAGCGCTGTTACGACTACAGCAGACAGGCTACCCAGCGCTGTTAGGACTACAGCAGACAGGCTACCCAGCAGTAGACCTATGATTAATTTTTTCTAGTCAGAAGTCAACAGGTAGTTATTCGCTAAATAGCCCCTTTGTGAATACACAATGCACTTCTCAGGGTTAATATGGACTTCAACAGGAAATGCTATTTGCTGCTTATTTTGGACGGCTTCATGGCAAGGACAGGTGTGGCTTGTAATGTCAAGCTAATGGAGTAGGCCATTGTGCTACTTCCTGATGGAAAATTCCCAGAGGGCCGAGATTGAGTGCTCTTATCTGGATGGGCTTGGGGCAGAGAGAGACAGGAAGTGATCTCACTCTCAAAGCTGGGCCTGATAACATACTTCACATCCACCCACACGCAAACAATAATTCACAGACCATGCACTGGCACACTGAGTAACACTGTCCACACTGATACTCCAGGGCAGGAATCAGAGGTTTATTTGCTAAATATTGAAAATGAGGTAATCTTTATATTTGGCAATGGAAACAATGTGTTTTTATGGAAAAAAGCATACTCATATAGCAATCCAGCCGTACATAGAGAGCATGGGCATGGGAATATCACAGTGGTAAGCCCCCCCCCCCCCCCCCCCCCACCACAAACACACACACAAAATAACAAAATGAGAAGACAACGATCAAGAACACTACCTGTTTAGTCGTCTGCTGGAGTTTGCCTATGATGACAGAGTAGTCTTTTCTGCCAGAAATGTACTGTAGAACCAGAATGGCATTCCTTCTGAGAGCCGGTGAGTGTGAATGGATGGTTTTCTACCCTCTACAAAAGGCAGCTTTTCAGAGGTTAATAAAAAAAACTTGGGTTGAATGGCTCAATGTGCATGGGCCTCTTCAGGTGTACTGTGTGTCTAGAAAATGCTGGTGTCACAATAGGATGTAGTGACATTAAATAACACAGGCCATGAGGAGAATACGTTTTCTCAATAGAAGATAAACCTCTCAACTCTCCAGGTGAAATAATCTAGCACAGGTGATAGCCCTGGAGTTATGATATGAATCCCAGTCTCTATGTCAGCTCTATCAGTCTGTCAGCTTTCTGTCAGCTTCTATCATTCTGTCCGCGTCTGTCAGTCTGCCAGCTTCTATCAGTCTGTCAGCTTCTGTCAGTCTGTCAGCTAATGTCAGCTTCTGTTGTGTTCCGCATTAGCATCGAATAGCCCCTGTGATATGCAACTTTTCAGGGAAGTTAGGAACCAATATACTCAGTCTGTTAGGAATGCTAAAGCTCACTTTTTCAAAGAGAAATTTGCATCCTGTAGCACTAATTCCAAAAGGTTTGGGGAAACTGTAAAGTTAATGGAGAATAAGAGCACCTCCTCCCAGCTGCACATTGCACTGAGGACAGGAAACAGTAATTGCAGGGGCAGGTTTCTAAAGGCTATAGGAACTACATTCAGGAACAGACAGTAAAAGGAGCAGGTTTCTGGGCGTGATATAATAGATTCAAGGCATAATGTACAGACAAAGGTATGGTAGGATGTGAAAACATTGGAGGTAAACCTAGGCTTTGAGTAATGATGAGAGAGATATTGTCTCTACCGACGTTTAGACCAGGTGATGTCACCGCATATGTGGGAGGTGGAACTAAATGGTTGGTTGAGGCTTATTGAGCAGGGCTAGAGGCTCTACAGTGAAATAAGACAATAATCACTAACCAGGACAGTAATGGGCAAGGCATATTGATATTAGGGAGACAGTATTGGACAAGGCATATTGATATTAGGGAGAGGCATGCATAGCCGAGTGATCATAGGGGTCCAGTGAGTGGTTGGGCTGGCTGAAGACAAGACGATTCAGACCGCTAGCAGGCCGGGGCTAGCAAGCTAGCAGAAGGACCTTAGAGGGATGTAGCAATGGGGGAAAGTCTGTTTCAGCATTCTCGTGCGGTGACGTCAATAGACCAGTAGTGATGGATTAGTAGGTATAATGGCCCAGGAAATTGGCCGATGGATCTATTCAGTTAACAGTCCAATATGCTCTGGACAGCTAGCGGGCCACGGCTAGCAGGCTACCAGATGGGTATTCAGGGGACGTCGTGACATAGGAGCCAGTTGACTACCCCCTCAAGCAGATTACTTCGGTATTCCAGTCATGAAGGATCACCAGGGTTCCGTGACCCGTACCGGCAGTAGAAGCGGTCCGGGTATTGTAGCCCAGGAGTGGCTGATGGGCCTCTTCAGCTAGCCGGGAGATGGGCCTAGAATGGACTAGCTCCAGGCTAATTGGTGCTTGCTTCAGGACAGAGATGTTAGCCAGGAGTAGTCACTCGGATTGCTGCAATGATACAGGTGAAAAGGTTCAGAGCTTGTGATAGGAATCGGGGGAGTTGGGGGATATGGAGAGAAAATAGGTCCGGTATGCCCTGGTTTGAATCGCGTTGTACAAACTAGCGAGAGCTTTTCGAGCTAAAGGTTAGCTGATGACTAGCTAGCAGTGGTTAGCTGACTACTAGCTAGTAGCTAGTGAAGATGGCTAGCGAGGTTAATAAAAATAGTTTCGAAAAAACAGACCCAAACCACAATGGGGTTGCAGGAGAGTATTTAAAAGTTGAAGTTTAGAAAAAATATTTAAAAAAAGATATGCGAAGAAGAATATATAAAAATGTATTGACATGGGACACGACAAGACGAAGGACAAAGACGTCTGACTGCTACGCCATCTTGGAATCGGTAGTATCTCAGCTTATCTCAGTTTACTGGTCACCATAGCAACACCCACCCGTAGCACTCGCTCCAGTAGGTGTATTTCACTGATCATCTCCATAGCCAACTCCTGCCTTGGCCACCTTTCCTTCAAGTTTTCTGCAGCCAATGACTGGAACAATTTGCAAAAATCACTGAAGCTGGAGTCTTATAATCTCCCTCTCTAACTTTAAGCATCAGCTGTCAGAGCAGTTTACAGATCACTGCACCTATACACAGCAAATCTGTAAATAGCACACCCAACTACCTCATTCCCATATTATTACTTACCCTCTTGCTCTTTTGCACCCCAGTATCTCTACTTCCACATCATCATCTGCACATCTATTGCTAAATTGTAATGATTTTGCCTCCGTGGCCTGTTTATTGCCAACCTCCATACTCTTCTACATTTGCATAGATTTTTCTATATTTTTTGTTCTATTGTGTTATTGACTGTATGTTTGTTTATGTGTAACTCTGCGTTGTTGTTTTTGTCACACTGCTATGCTTTATCTTAGCCAGGTCGCAGTTGTAAATGAGAACTTGTTCTCAACTGGCCTACCTGGTTAAATAAAGGTGAAATATATATATATATTTTTTTTTTTTATTCGACAATGTAGAAAATAGTAAAAATAAAGAAAAACCCTTGAATGGGTATGTGTGTCCAAACGTTTGACTGGTACTGTATAATACCTTACACCGGATGTATTGTAATCAATTACAACAAATAAAAACAGACGACCTAAATGTAATGAAAGAGAGAGAAACAAATCTATGTGGGTAATGGAAACAGCAGTGGTGTCTAGAGACACTGTCAAATGTATTTTTGGAGAGGAGGCAGTGAACATCTCCATAAATATATATTAGATGGCATTTACGCCAGTTTTCAACATCACATTCATTTAACCAGTGTCTAAATATTTGAAAAAAAAAGAATGTTTCTAAGATCTGAGGTTAAAAAGATCAGCGGAACGAACGTTCCTAAAAGAATGCGTCTCTGTGACATCACATGGTAGGATTAAAAGGTGAATTTTCAAAACATGCCGCGACTTTCTAACCAGAGGGAGAGTATTTTCTTCAAATCAAATCAAATCAAATGTATTTATAAAGCCCTTCGTACATCAGCTGATATCTCAAAGTGCTGTACAGAAACCCAGCCTAATACCCCCAAACAGCAAAGCAATGCAGGTGTAGAAGCACGGTGGCTAGGAAAAACCACCGAGAAAGGCACGAACCTAGGAAGAAATCTAGAGAAGACCAAGGCTATGAGGGGTGGCCAGTCCTCTTCTGGCTTTTCTTGCTCCACACGTCCCCGTGAATCTCAGTGTTTGAAAACCACTGTTTTTAAAATCTGTTATCGGGTAGAACTTATTAACTTTTTTTTCTTTTTTTTCTACAAAACCTAGAATTGTGCCGTTTTCAAATCAAATCAAATCAAATCACATCTGTAGACACTGGTATTGTGCTGGAGATAATGAATATGAGGTTGAAAAGTGATGGAATTTCCATATAAGGGTTTTTTATTTTTATTTCTCTCCCTTCAGAGGGGAAGAAACACATTGATTCATGCCCGGGTTTCAAATCTGTCTTTGCATAGGAGAGGAGGCGATAGCAGCAGCGGCTCTAACCTTTGCTTCCTTCCCGGGAGTGAATGAGGTTTCCATGACAACCTGAATCTGAATAGCGAGTGTCTTTATTGGAAGTGACATATTAATAAACTGTAAACCCCCCCCCCCCCCCGAGGGACCATAATCACCCTTCAATTACTTTTTCCCCTCCTCTTTTGATTCCTCCTCGTTCTCTTGCGGTGAATTTAATAATGTCATGTAATGTAGGATAACGTCCTCAGATACTTGACATCAAACGGAGAATTCCCCTACAGCTGCATTGACCTGCTTGATGAAGTGTTACATGTCTGGTACAGTCAATGGCCAATAATGATCTTCAGTAATGCAGCCCAGTGGAAATGAAGGATTTTCCATGGCTGGTCAGCTGCTGAGGCAGATACACAATCACTCAACCCACATCCAGTAGTTGATTATTTTGGTGCTTGAACTGACGGAAAATAATTGCAAACACAACTTGACATTTTCTCATCTTCTTGAAACTGTCAAATCCTTTCCTAGAATTATTTGCTGCATCTCCAAATAAGAAAGTGAAACATTTTAAGGAACAATGTAATCATTAAAAGTTTTTTTTTTTTTTAAATGTCAGTTGGAAGTTTCTGGAATGGAAGTGAGGGGTTATGGCATGTAATACTGCACTACTAGTCATACATGGATTCTCAAAGACATCAAACCATTTAAAGTCATTTTCTCACCATTGCTCACTAACAAACGGTTCCATTTTCTTAATGGCTGGTCACTGCAAGATGTTTCACAGCTTGAAAGCTCAAAATCTCCAGAAAATAGACAGTCAAGGTAAATCAAATAAATTAAAATACCTCCCAGTTGTCCTCTAAAGACTTTGTAGGTGCAGCTTTTTCTTTGTCTACAGCTTGTGAAAAGGCAATACTTATTAACACCTGGAATTGTTTCTTACAGAACATTGTACTCCTTTATTTGAAAAGCTTCTATCATTTTAAAAGGATATAAATGCAAACAAACAGCATGTGTGAACGTGTGCTTGTGACAAAAATCAATACATTTTAAAAGAGTGAGTTAATACTGCACAACTAATTCAATCTGAAAGATGCAAAGTTTCAAAGCTGGTCTTAAATTGGGAGCATTGTTTATCTGGCTAGAGTCAACATACATGCCAGTTGAAAAGTTTATATGGGAACTCTGTTGGAAAAGCATTCCAGGTGGTAGCTGGTTGAGAGAATGCCAAAAGTGTGAAAAGCTATCATCGAGGTAAAGGATTTCTACTTAAAACATTTATTTGGATTTAACATTTTTGTGTTTGTTAAACACATGTGTTAATTCATAGATTTGATGTCTTCACTATTATTCTACAATGAAGCAAATATTAAAAGAAAGGAAAACCCTTGAATGAGTAGGTGTGTCCCTGAGCACTTGTTGTCTACTTTTCCTTCACTCTGCAGTCCAACTCATCCCAAAACATCTCAATTGGGTTGAGGTCGGTGATTGTGGAGGCCAGGTCATCTGAAGCAACATTCCATCACTCTCCTTATTGGTCAAATAGCCCTTACACAGCCTGGAGGTGTGTTGGGTCATTGTCCTGTTGAAAAACAAATGATAGTCCCACTAAGCACAAACCAGATGGGATGGCATATCGCTGCAGAATGCTGTGGTAGACATGTTGGTTAAGTGTGCTTTGAATTCTAAATAAATCACTGACAGTGTCACCAGCATGCTTCACAGTGGGAACCACACATGCAGAGATCATCCGTTCACCTACTCTGCTTCTCACAGAGACACGGCAGTTGGAACCAAAAATCTCAAAAGACAGATTTCCAACGGTCTAATGTCCATTGCTCGTGTTTCTTGGCCCAAGCAAGTCTCTTCTTATTATTGGTGTCCTTTAGTAATGGTTTCTTTGCAGCAATTTGTCTGAGGAGGAGTAAGGATCGGACCAAGCGCAGCGTGGTAAGTGTTCATGATGATTTTAATTAAAACTCAGAACACTAAACAATAAATGACAACATGAATTTACAAAACCGAAACAGTACCGTGTCGCCCAAACACACACACGGAAACAAACACCCACAAACCAAAAGTGAAACGCAGGTTACCTAAGTATGATACTCAATCAGAGACAACTAACGACACCTGCCTCTGATTGAGAACCATACTAGGCCGAACACAAAAACCAACAGACTGCCCATCCCAACTCACACCCTGACCATACTAAAACAAAGAATCAAATAACAGAACTATGGTCAGAACTTGACAATAGTAAAGAATAGTGATGGATACAGTAAACATTATATACATATGAGATGAGTAATGTGAAATATGTAAACATTATTAAAGGGGCATTAGTGTCGCATTTATTAAATTAGCCAATGATATCAAGTCTGTATGTAGGGCAGCAGCCTCTCTGTGCTAGTGGTAGCTGTTTAACAATCTGATGGCCTTGAGATAGAAGCTGTTTTTCAATCTCTCTCTGTCTCAGCTTTGATGCACCTATACTGACCTCGCCTTCTGGATGGAAGTGGGGTGAACAGGCAGTGGCTCTTGTGGTTGTTGTCCTTGATATTTTTTGCCTTCCTGTGACATCGGGTGTTGTTGTTTCCTACCTTCACCACCTGGGGTTGGCCCATCAGAAAGTCCAGTACCCAGGGTCTCAAGCTTAATGATGCGTTTGGAGGGTAACATGGTGTTGAATGCTGAGCTGTAGTCAATGAACAGCATTCTAACATAGGTATTGCTCTTATCCAGATGGGATAGGGCAGTGTGAGGGCGATTGCATTGTCTGTGGACCTATTGGGGAGGTAAGCAAATTGAAGTGGGTTTAGGGTATCAGGTAGGGTGGAGGTGATATGTCACTAGTCTCTCAAAGCACTTCACGATGACAGAAGTGAGTGCTAAGGGGAGAGAGTTTTAAGTAGTTACCATAGCTTTACTGGGAACAGGAACAATGGTGGCCATCTTGAAGCATGTGGGGACAGCAGACTGGGATAAGGATTGATTGAATATGTCTGTAAAGACACCAGCCAGCTGGTCTGCGCATGCTCTGAGGACACGGGATGCCGTTTGCCGTCTGTTACTTGAACTCTGTAAAGCATTTATTTAGGCTGCAATTTCTGAGGCTGGTAACTCTAATGAACTTATCCTCTGCAGCAGAGGTAACTCTGGGTCTTCCTTTCCTGTGGCGGTCCTCATGAGAGCCAGTTTCACAGTGCCTCATGAGAGCCAGTTTCACAGTGCCTCATGAGAGCCAGTTTCACAGTGCTTGATGAGAGCCAGTTTCACAGTGCCTCATGAGAGCCAGTTTCACAGTGCCTCATGAGAGCCAGTTTCACAGTGCCTCATGAGAGCCAGTTTCACAGCACTTGATGAGAGCCAGTTTCACAGTGCCTCATGAGAGCCAGTTTCACAGTGCCTCATGAGAGCCAGTTTCACAGTGCCTCATGAGAGCCAGTTTCACAGCGCTTGATGAGAGCCAGTTTCACAGTGCCTCATGAGAGCCAGTTTCACAGTGCCTCATGAGAGCCAGTTTCACAGTGCCTCATGAGAGCCAGTTTCACAGCGCTTGATGAGAGCCAGTTTCACAGTGCCTCATGAGAGCCAGTTTCACAGTGCCTCATGAGAGCCAGTTTTACTGTGCCTCATGAGAGCCAGTTTCACAGTGCCTCATGAGAACCAGTTTCACAGTGCATCATGAGAGCCAGTTTCACAGTGCCTCATGAGAGCCAGTTTCACAGTGCCTCATGAGAGCCAGTTTCACAGTGCCTCATGAGAGCCAGTTTCACAGTGCCTCATGAGAGCCAGTTTCACAGTGCCACATGAGAGCCAGTTTCACAGTGCCTCATGAGAGCCAGTTTCACAGTGCCTCATGAGAGCCAGTTTCACAGCGCTTGATGAGAGCCAGTTTCACAGTGCCTCATGAGAGCCAGTTTCACAGTGCCTCATGAGAGCCAGTTTCACAGTGCCTCATGAGAGCCAGTTTCACAGCACTTGATGAGAGCCAGTTTCACAGTGCCTCATGAGAGCCAGTTTCACAGTGCCTCATGAGAGCCAGTTTCACAGTGCCTCATGAGAGCCAGTTTCACAGTGCTTGATGAGAGCCAGTTTCACAGTGCCTCATGAGAGCCAGTTTCACAGTGCCTCATGAGAGCCAGTTTCACAGTGCCTCATGAGAGCCAGTTTCACAGTGCTTGGTGAGAGCCAGTTTCACAGTGCCTCATGAGAGCCAGTTTCACAGTGCCTCATGAGAGAAAGTTTCACAGTGCCTCATGAGAGCCAGTTTCACAGCGCTTGATGAGAGCCAGTTTCACAGTGCCTCATGAGAGCCAGTTTCACAGTGCCTCATGAGAGTCAGTTTCACAACGCTTGATGAGAGCCAGTTTCACAGTGCCTCATAAGAGCCAGTTTCACAGTGCCTCATGAGAGCCAGTTTCACAGTGCTTGATGAGAGCCAGTTTCACAGTGCCTCATGAGAGCCAGTTTCACAGTGCCTCATGAGAGCCAGTTTCACAGTGCTTGGTGAGAGCCAGTTTCACAGTGCCTCATGAGAGCCAGTTTCACAGTGCCTCATGAGAGAAAGTTTCACAGTGCCTCATGAGAGCCAGTTTCACAGCGCTTTATGAGAGCCAGTTTCACAGTGCCTCATGAGAGCCAGTTTCACAGTGCCTCATGAGAGTCAGTTTCACAACGCTTGATGAGAGCCAGTTTCACAGTGCCTCATGAGAGCCAGTTTCACAGTGCCTCATGAGAGCCAGTTTCACAGCGCTTGATGAGAGCCAGTTTCACAGTGCCTCATGAGAGCCAGTTTCACAGTGCCTCATGAGAGCCAGTTTCACAGTGCCTCATGAGAGCCAGTTTCACAGCGCTTGATGAGAGCCAGTTTCACAGTGCCTCATGAGAGCCAGTTTCACAGTGCCTCATGAGAGCCAGTTTCACAGTGCCTCATGAGAGCCAGTTTCACAGCGCTTGATGAGAGCCAGTTTCACAGTGCCTCATGAGAGCCAGTTTCACAGTGCCTCATGAGAGCCAGTTTTACTGTGCCTCATGAGAGCCAGTTTCACAGTGCCTCATGAGAACCAGTTTCACAGTGCATCATGAGAGCCAGTTTCACAGTGCCTCATGAGAGCCAGTTTCACAGTGCCTCATGAGAGCCAGTTTCACAGTGCCTCATGAGAGCCAGTTTCACAGTGCCTCATGAGAGCCAGTTTCACAGTGCCTCATGAGAGCCAGTTTCACAGTGCCTCATGAGAGCCAGTTTCACAGTGCCTCATGAGAGCCAGTTTCACAGCGCTTGATGAGAGCCAGTTTCACAGTGCCTCATGAGAGCCAGTTTCACAGTGCCTCATGAGAGCCAGTTTCACAGTGCCTCATGAGAGCCAGTTTCACAGCGCTTGATGAGAGCCAGTTTCACAGTGCCTCATGAGAGCCAGTTTCACAGTGCCTCATGAGAGCCAGTTTTACTGTGCCTCATGAGAGCCAGTTTCACAGTGCCTCATGAGAACCAGTTTCACAGTGCATCATGAGAGCCAGTTTCACAGTGCCTCATGAGAGCCAGTTTCACAGTGCCTCATGAGAGCCAGTTTCACAGTGCCTCATGAGAGCCAGTTTCACAGTGCCTCATGAGAGCCAGTTTCACAGTGCCACATGAGAGCCAGTTTCACAGTGCCTCATGAGAGCCAGTTTCACAGTGCCTCATGAGAGCCAGTTTCACAGCGCTTGATGAGAGCCAGTTTCACAGTGCCTCATGAGAGCCAGTTTCACAGTGCCTCATGAGAGCCAGTTTCACAGTGCCTCATGAGAGCCAGTTTCACAGTGCCTCATGAGAGCCAGTTTCACAGCACTTGATGAGAGCCAGTTTCACAGTGCCTCATGAGAGCCAGTTTCACAGTGCCTCATGAGAGCCAGTTTCACAGTGCCTCATGAGAGCCAGTTTCACAGTGCCTCATGAGAGCCAGTTTCACAGTGCCTCATGAGAGCCAGTTTCACAGTGCCTCTTGAGAGCCAGTTTCACAGTGCCTCATGAGAGCCAGTTTCACAGCGCCTCATGAGAGCCAGTTTCACAGTGCCTCATGAGAGCCAGTTTCACAGTGCCTCATAAGAGCCAGTTTCACAGTGCCTCATGAGAGCCAGTTTCACAGTGCCTCATGAGAGCCAGTTTCACAGCGCCTCATGAGAGCCAGTTTCACAGTGCCTCATGAGAGCCAGTTTCACAGTGCCTCATGAGAGCCAGTTTCACAGTGCCTCATGAGAGCCAGTTTCACAGTGCCTCATGAGAGCCAGTTTCACAGCGCCTCATGAGAGCCAGTTTCACAGTGCCTCATGAGAGCCAGTTTCACAGCGCCTCATGAGAGCCAGTTTCACAGTGCCTCATGAGAGCCAGTTTCACAGCGCTTGACGTTTTTTGCGACTGCACTTGAATACACGTTCAACGTTCTTGACATTTTCCGCGTTGACGAACCTTCACGTCTTAATGTAATGATGGACTGTCATTTCTCTTTGCTTATTTGAGCTGTGCTTGCCATAATATGGACTTTGTATTTTACCAAATAGGCCAATCTTCCATATACCACCCCTATATTGTCACAATACAACTGATTGACTCTTAAGAAGGAAAATAAATTCCATAAATTGACTTTTAACAAGGCACACCTGTTAATTGAAGTGCATTCCAGGTGATTACCTCATGAACCTAGTTGAGAGAATGCCAAGTATGTGCAAAGCTCTCATGAAGTCAAAGGGTGGCTACTTAGAAGAATCTCAGATAAAAATATATTTTGATTTGTCTAACACTTTTTTGGTTTACTACATGATTCCGTATGTGTTGTTTCATAGTTTTTCTACAAAAAGAGTTGAAAATAGTAAAAATAAAGAAAAACCCTTGAATGAGTAGGTATGTCAAAACTTTTGACTGGTTTTCTATGTCTTTCTGTATTTTAGAGTGTGTACAAGATATGCCAATGTACATTTACATTTAACTGCCACCACGAGCCAGAACAGCTTCAATGCACCTTGGCATAGATTCTACAAGTGTCTGGAACTCTACTGGACCTTCCAACTTCCAACGTTTGGTGTTTTGCTGATCTAGTTCCATAGATCGGTGTACAATTGGCCCAGCGCCGTCCGGGTATGGGTTTGGCCAGGGTAGGCTGTCATCGTAAATAAGAATTTGTTCTTAACTGACATGCCTAGTTAAATAAAATAAAACATAACTTTCATGTATATCAATGAACACTAGTCCCGTGTGGATGGGGTAATTGTCATCGTATCGGGGAATAGACATAGTAGCCCAAATAATGGCCTTCCAGCAATTGAATACATGAGCCTAAGCATGATGGGATGTTACTTCCTTAGATAACTCAGGAACCACACCTGTGTGGTGGAAGCACCTGCTTTCATTGTACTTTGTATACCTCATTTACTCAAGTTACCTCTAGGTGTTTATTTGTGTAAGAGTATGCTTTGGTCTATAAAGTATCCACCTCGGAACCTGAGCGGCTGTGAAACCAAAGCGACGGTGGGCCTGGTGTCTGATGGATTTTAACATTGTGTCTGAACAATACCTGACAAACCTGGGAAAATTGCATAAATACAGGAAGGGGGCATAATATGGAAAAGGTGAACAGGAGAAGGATTCCTCCCCGTCCAGTCACGGCAAGAAGGGATGCAGCTTTTGTCAAACTCAGGTTATGAGAATGAACGTAGCAAGAGAATAAGGCCGTTATTCACTGTGAGCTAGTACGGGCCTGGAAGGAGAAGCAGTTGACCGGACTTCAATGTTCCTTTATTGTATTGTAAGTTGCAGAAAATGGCCGAGCTATTCCATTGAGGATTTCACTGATGAAACAGAACACGGTTAGGTAGAGGAGGGAGTTCGTCCAAATGTAAATTTTTGTAAAAATGTGTGGTGAGGGAGTTTTCAATAAAATAGGTGTTATGGCTTATGATCAAATGGGTGGTTTGAGCTCTGAATGCTGATTGGCTGAAAGCCACCACAGGTATGATAAACCTCTTCTAAATTACGTTGGTAACCAATAGAACATGGCTAAAGTCTGTATTCAGGCATTCCGTGTTGCTTTGTGCAAAAGAACAGCCCTTAGCCGTGATATATTGGCCATATACCACACCCTGAGGCCATATTAAATATACCACACCCCTGAGGCCTTATTGAATATGCCACACCCCCTGAGGCCGTATTAAATATACCACACCCCCTGAGGCCTTATTAGATATGCCACAGACCATGAGGCCTTATTAAATAGACCACACCCCCTGAGGCCATATTAAATATACCACACCCCCTGAGGCCTTATTAAATATACCACACCCCCTGAGGCCATATTAAATATACCACACCCCCTGAGGCCTTATTAAATATACCACACCCCCTGAGGCCATATTAAATATACCACACCCCCTGAGGCCTTATTAATTTTACCACACCCCCTCAGGCCTTAAAAAAAAAGATAGTTGTTGAAATGATTGGATACCTTGTCCAGCACCCTCCCCTTGCAAATCTGACAACGCTTCTTCTAAAATGTATTGTGGAGACTGGAGAACACATTGGGAGGGATCTTACACCATTCCTCCATACAGAATCTTTCCAGATCCTTGATATCCTTCATTGACACTTATGGAATGCCCTCTTCTATTCCAACCACAGGTTTTCAATGGGGTTCAAGTCACTTGGTAAAGACCTAAACTAGGGCCCCTGGATCAGTGGAAGCCAAATAGCGCCATAACATCAAAATAGCCAACACCATATTTTATGCATTGGCTTGTACTTTTGAAGGCCAAACCTACCGCCGGTGTGTGTAGCCAATAAGCTTGATTTTCATGTCATATGACCATTGCACTAGTTCCAATACAAGTGCCAATGCCATTTAACTCCAGGCAGTCCTATGGTACAGATGACATGAAAATAGAGGTCATTGGCCACGCACACCAATGGTGAGTTTATCCTTCGAAAGAACAATGCACATGCAGAAAATATCTCATACTCACTGTAACATATGGAGGTGGGTCGTTGATTGGGGTGGCAGGAAGCCTAGTGGTCAGAGCATTGGGCCAGTAACCAAAAGGTTGCTTGATTGAATCCCCGATCTGACAAGGTAAAAATAAATCTGTCTTTTTTCCCCTGAACAAAGCAGTTAACCCCGGTAGGCCATCAATAGAAATAAAAATGTGTTCTTAAATGATTTGCCTAGTTAAATAAAGGTTCAAAATAAATACATATATAAAAAATAAACGTTATGGGGTTATTTTGTTTCAACTGGTCCTGGGGCTCTTGTTAAGGTCATCATGAACTTTACCCAGTACCAAAAACCTGGTTACCTCTGCCAGGAAGCTGAAACTTGACCGCAAGCGGATCTTGCAGCAATACAATAATATCAAGCACACATCAAAATCCACAAAGGAAAAAGGTTAATTGACCACAAAATCAATATTTTGCATTGGCCATCTCAGTCTCCAGACTTGAACCCCATTGAAAAAACTGTGGTTTGAATTGAAGAGGATAATTCATAAGTGTAGAGGAAGGATATCAAGACTCTGAATGAACAAATCATTCAAATCATCTAAGATCCCTCCCAATGTGTTCTTCAATCTCATATAAACATCTGGGATGAGGGCCAGGAGAACCGACCCATCAGGTGTTCACTCAGAGAGAGAGTAAGGGTGACACACTGGGTCAAAATGTAATTCTTCACACACCTGCTTGAGCTTGGCAACTTTGATACGCCTCTCATCTCACCTACATAATTAGGCTACTAATTAGGCTACTAATTAGGCTACTTCATTTGACCAAACGGACAACTGGATAAATCACATAAATAATGAATTTGAATTGATCAGAGATCAATCATTATATAAATCAATGTACTACTTAAGTCGTTTTCTGAACTTTACTATTTATGTTTGTCAACTTTTACTTCACTTTTTAGATGTTTTATTTTTTATTTCACCTTAATTTAACCAGGTAGGCTTGTTGAGAACAAGTTCTCATTTACAACTGCGACCTGGACAAGATAAAGCAAAGCAGTGCGACACAAACAACAACACAGAGTTGCACATGGAATAAACAATAAACAAGCCAATAACAAAATAAACAAGTTAATGACACAGTAGAAAAAAAATAAAGTCTGTATACAGTGTGTGCAGAAGGCATGAGGAGGTAGGCAATACATAGGCCATAGTAGTGAACATTTTGCAATTTAACACTGGAGTGATAACGATGATGTGCAAGTAGAGATACTGGTGTGCAAAAGAGCAGAAAAGTAAAAAAAAACTGAATGGGGATGAGGTAGGTAGATTGGGTGGGCTATTTACAGATGGACTATGTACAGCTGCAGTGATCGGTTAGCTCCTCAGATAGTTGATGTTTAAAGTTGGTGAGGGAAATTAAAGTTTCCATGAATTTTGCAATTTGTTCCAGTCACTGGCACCTGGAAGGAAAGGTGGCCAAATTAGGTGTTGGCTTTAGGGATGATCAGTGAGATATACCTGTTGGAACGTGTGCTACGGGTGGGTGTTGTTATCGTGACAAGTGAACTGAGATAAGGCGGAGCTTTACCTAGCATAGACTTACAGATGACCTGGAGCCAGTGGTTCTGGCGACGAATATGTAGCGAGGGTCAGCCGACTAGAGCAGACTATCCTACCGATCCTCGACTTCGGCGATGTAATCTACAAAATAGCTTCCAACACTCTACTCAGCAAACTGGATGCAGTCTATCACTGTGCCACCCGCAGTGGTGGGTGGTTTAAGGTGATTTGGTAACAAAATGGATGGCACTGTGATAGACTGCATCCAGTTTGCTAAGTAGAGTGTTGGAGGCTATTTTGTAGATGACATCGCCGAAGTCGAGGATCGGTAGGATAGTCAGTTTTACTAGGGTAAGTTTGGCGGCGTGAGTGAAGGAGGCTTTGTTGCAAAATAGAAAGCCGATTCAAGATTTGATTTTGGAATGGAGATGTTTAATATGAGTCTGGAATGAGCGTTTAGTCTAGCCAGACACCTAGGTATTTATAGTTGTCCACATATTCTAGGTCGGAACCGTCCAGGGTGGTGATGCTAGAAGGGCGGGCGGGTGCGGGCAGCGAACGGTTGAAAAGCATGTATTTGATTTTACTAGCATTTAAGAGCAGTTGGAGGCCACGGAAGGAGTGCTGTATAGCATTGAAGCTTGTTTGCAGTTTAGTTAGCACAGTGTCCGAGGAAGGGCCAGAAGTATGCAGAATGGGGTCGTCTGCGTAGAGGTGGATCAGGGAATCGCCCGCAGAAAGAGCGACATCATTGATATATACAGAGAAAAGAGTCAGCCCGACAATTGAACCCTGTGGTACCACCATAGAGACTGCCAGACGTCCGCACAACATGCTGTCCGATTTGAAACACTGAACTCTGTCTGCAAAGTAGTTGGTGAACTAGGCGAGGCAATCATTAGAAAAACCAAGGCAATTAAGACTGCCGATAAGAATACGGTGATTGACAGAGTCGAAAGCATTGGCCAGGTCGATGAAGACGGCTGCACTGTCTGTTATCGATGGCGGTTATCATATTGTTTAGTACCTTGAGAGTGGCTGAGGTGCACCCGTGACCAGCTCGGAAGCCGGATTGCACACCGGAGAAGTTACGGTGGGATTTGAAATGGTCAGTGATCTGTTTATTAATAACTTGGCTTTCGAAGACTTTAGATAGGCAGGGCAGGATGGATATAGGTCTGTAACAGTTTGTATCTAGGGTGTCACCCCCTTTGAAGAGGGGGATGACCGCGGCAACTTTCCAATCTTTAGGGATCTCAGACGATACCAAAGAGAGGTTGAACAGGCTGGTAATAGGGGTTGCAACAATGGCGGCGGAGAGTTTTAGAAAGAGAGGGTCCAGATAGAATAGCCCAGCTGATTTGTACGGCTACAGGTTATGCAGCTCTTTCAGACCATCTGCTGTCTGGATATGGCGAGTAGCTGCGAGGGGGGCTGGGCATGGCCAGCCGTTGAGAAATGCTTATTGAAATGTTTGATTATCAAGCATTTATCGGTGGTGGCCGTGTTACCTAGCCTCAGTGCAGTGGGCAGCTGGGAGGAGGTGCTCTTGTTCTCCATGGACTTTACGTATAGTGTCCCAAAACTTTTTGGAGTTAGAGCTACAGGATGCGAATTTCTGCTTGAAAAAGCTAGCCTTTTCTTTCCTGACTGACTGCGTGTATTGGTTCCTGACTTCCCTGAAAAGTTGCATATCGTGGGGACTTTTCGATGCTCTTGCAGTCCGCCACGAGATGTTTTTGTGCTGGTCAATGGCAGTCAGGTCTGGAGTGAACCAAGGCCTATATCTGTTCTTAGTTCTGCATTTTTTGAACGGGGCATGCTTATCTAAGATGGTGAGGAAATTACTTTTAAAGAATGACCAGTCATCCTCGACTGACGGGATGAGGTCAATATCCTTCCAGGATACCCGGGCCAGGTCGATTAGAAAGGCCTGCTCGCAGAAGTGTTTCAGGGAGCGCTTGACTGCGGACCCATAGCGGATACAGGCAATGAGGCAGTGATCACTGAGTTCCTGATTGAAAACGGCAGAGGTGTATTTTGGAGGGCAAGTTGGTCAGGATAATGTCCCTGAGGGTCCCCATGTTTACGGATTTAGGGTTGTACCTGGTAGGTTCCTTGATGATGTGTGTGAGATTGAGGGCATCTAGCTTAGATTGTAGGACTAACGGGGTGTTAAGCATATCCCAGTTTAGGTCACCTAACAGAACAAACTCTGAAGCTGGATGCGAGGCAATCAATTCACAAATGGTGTCCAGGGCACAGCTGGGAGCGGAGGGGAGTCAATAGCAGACTGCAACAGTGAGAGACTTATTTCTGGAGAGGTTCATTTTTAAAATTAGAACTTCGAACTGTTTGGGTTTAGACCTGGAAAGTATGACAGAACTCTGCAGGCTAACGCTGCAGTAGATTGCATCTCCTCCCCCTTTGGCAGTTCTATCTTGACGGAAAATGTTGTAGCTGCGAATGGAAATCTCAGAAGTGTTGGTGGCCTTTCTAAGCCAGGATTCAGACACGGCAAGGACATCAGGGTTGGCGGAGTGTGCTAAAGCAGTGAGTAAAACAAACTTAAGGAGGAGGCTTCTGATGTTGACATGCATGAAACCAAGGTTTTTTTGATCACAGAAGTCAACAAATGAGGGTGCCTGGGGACACGCAGGGCCTGGGTTTACCTCCACATCAACCGAGGAACAGAGGAGCAGTAGGATGAGGGTGCGGCTGAATGCTATCAAAACTGGTCACCTAGAGCTTTGGGGACAAATAATAAAAGGAGCAGATATCTGGGCGTGGTAGAATAGATTCAGGGCATAATGTGCAGACAGGGGTATGGTGGGGTGCGGGTACAGCGGAGGTAAGCCCAGGCACTGAGTGATGACAAGAGAGGTTGTATCTCTGGACATGCTCGTTATAATTGGTGAGGTCACAGCATGTGTGGGAGGTGGGACAAAGGAGGTATCAGGGGTGTCAGAGAATCTAAAACAATGATATCTAACCTAAACAACAGTATACAAGGCATATTGACATATGAGAGAGACATACTGCGAGGCATAAAGTAATCACAGGTGTTGATTTGGAGAGCTGGCTAAGACAACAACAACAACAGCTAATCAGCTAAGACAAACACAGGTTAAACACAGGTTAAATGGCGATGAATGGGCAGAGGGTCGGTTAACTACACACAGAGCCTGAGTTCGCGGCTGTGGCAGGCAGATAAACAAAAACAAAAAATAAATAAATTAAATAAAATAAATAAATAAACAGAATGGGGTACCGTGATTAATGGACAATCCAGCGGGCATCAGCTATGTAGCCAAGTGATCATAGGGTCCAGGGGGCAGCAATATATGGAACAGGGAAGCCGCAAAGTAGTCGCTACTACGCTGGCACGTGATTGACACAGCGTTTAAAGTTAGTGGCCCAGGGCTAGTAGAAGCGTCTGCTCTGATGTCCGACGGAGGCCGGTTGAAGGCACAGCGGATGGAGTATTCGTCGGCAGACGAGTCGAGGTGGTTTGGCGGGGCACCGTGTCGACTAAGGATCCAAGCCAGGTGGTGAAAGAGGTATTGCAGTTGTAGTAATTTAGTTTTCTATCCGGGAGATGCAACTGGTTCACGGCTAACTGGTGCTAGCTTCGCGGAAGGGGCGTTTGCCACTGTAGCCACTCGGTAGCAGCGGTGATCCGGTGCCAAGATCCAGAGCTTACGGCAAGGATCCGGTCAAGTATTGAGTTCTAGCCGTGTTTGGATGGAGTCCGGGTGAACAACTGAGTAGGCCGGGAGGTGGACCTCAGGGATAGCTGCGGTACTGGGTAACTCGGTGGGTGCTAGCTAGCTGTGAAGAACAGGAGAATGGTCCTGGTATTAAAGCAGGAATCTGGCGTTGTAGTGGAGAGACAGTCCGTTACTGGTAGGCTGGCGAGTTTTATCCATGCTAAAAAAAAGAGGGCTGGTATCTGTGCAGAAGGTAAAGGCCGCTAGCAGTGGCTAACAATGACTCAATAGCTTGTATCTAATTAGCTGGTTAGCTATTTCCTAAAGAAAAGTATGTGATTTGTACTCCATGCATTTTCCATGCATTTTCCCTAACACCTAAAAGTACCTGTTACATTTTGAATGCTTAGCAGGACAGGACAATTGTTACATTCACAGACTTATCAGGAGAACATCCCTGGTCATCCTGCTGCCTCTGATCTAGCGGACTCACTAAACATGAATGAGTTGTTTGGTAAATTATGTCTGAGTTTTGGAGAGTGCCCTTGGCTATCCGTAAAATTTGAAAACAATTAAAATTATGACATCTGATTTGCTTAATATAAGAAATGTAAAATTATGTACACTTTTACTTAGTTATGTATGAGCAATTTCATTTACTTTTGATAATTCAAAACCAAATAATTTTAGATTTTTACTCACGTTGTATTTTCACTTTTATTTGTCATTTTCTTTTAAGAAAGTATGATAATTGGGTACTTTTTCCACCAGTGGTTAGATGGGATCCAGCTTTTGTCAAATTCACATCAAAATATGTCTGTTTTCTTTTGCATTTTAGCTAACTTTAACCCTAACCATTTTCCTAAACTTAAACCTTATTGTCCTGACCTGCTAAGTTAAATATCCTAACCTGCTGCGTAGGATCGTTATGGTATGTCCCGCAGGAGATTACTCATAACACTGAGAGAGAGAGACACAGAGAGAGACACAGAGAGAGACACAGAGAGAGACAGAGACAGAGAGGGAGACACAGCAAGCGAGCGAGAGACACAGCGAGAGAGCGAGACAGACAGACAGACAGAGACACAGAGAGAGAAAGGAAACTGATTGACAGGGATATTTATGTTAACGTCAGAATCAGTATACATTGAAGTACAGACAAGGGTAATATTTACTTGATCACCGTGATGCTTTCCATCTGAAGTGATCTATAAGTACTGCTATTCTAGGACGATACCAACAACATTTCTGACTCAGACTCTCCATGTGGTTACCATGGATACCCAAGAAATACAAAACAGCACTCCGCAAATTGTGATTTCCAAATGAAAGGACCAAGAAACCATTCTCTATTCACGAAGAGTAGAAAACAAATATTGGTTAATTTACTGTTTCCCCTGCAGAGACTTCAGAGAAGCACCAGAATGGAATAATGAAAAGATATTGAAAGCTTTGGATGCTCGTGTTTCATATGCAAATGTCAATCTATATTTGTGTATGTGTGTTGTCCACTGTTGATGTCCATGAGTATGACACTGTAGCTAATGATGCACCTATCAATTCTCTGTTCATTGTTCTTCCTTCATACCAGTGGAGGCTCCTCAGAGGAGGAAGGGGAGGACAATCTTCAGTGAATTTCATAATAATAAATACTGAAATATTTAAAAAGTTATCCTATTTAGATAAAACTATACCAAATATATTCACGTCACCAAATAATGTATTAAAACACACTTTTGCAATGAAGGTCTACAGTAGCCTCAACTAAAACCAAATGTTATTAGTCACATGCATACAGTGAAATGCTGAAGACAACAGGACTGGTAGACCTCACAGTGAAATGCTGAATACAACAGGTGTATTAGACCTCACAGTGAAATGCTGAATACAACAGGTGTAGTAGACCTTACAGTGAAATTCTAAATACAACAGGTGTAGTAGACCTTAGTGAAATGATGAATACAACAGGTGTAGTAGACCTTACAGTGAAATGCTGAATACAACAGGTGTAGACTTACAGTGAAATGTTTACTTACAAGCCCTTAACCAACAATGCAGTTAAGAAAATAGCTAAAAAAAAGAATAATTAGATAATAGAGAATAATAACAAATAATTAAAGAGAAGCAGCAAATAACAATAGCGTGGCTATATATAAACAGTATATATATATACAGTGCCTTGCGAAAGTATTCGGCCCCCTTGAACTTTGCGACCTTTTGCCACATTTCAGGCTTCAAACATAAAGATATAAAACTGTATTTTTTTTGTGAAGAATAAACAACAAGTGGGACACAATCATGAAGTGGAACGACATTTATTGGATATTTCAAACTTTTTTAACAAATCAAAAACTGAAAAATTGGGTGTGCAAAATTATTCAGCCCCTTTACTTTCAGTGCAGCAAACTCTCTCCAGAAGTTCAGTGAGGATCTCTGAATGATCCAATGTTGACCTAAATGACTAATGATGATAAATACAATCCACCTGTGTGTAATCAAGTCTCCGTATAAATGCACCTGCACTGTGATAGTCTCAGAGGTCCGTTAAAAGCGCAGAGAGCATCATGAAGAACAAGGAACACACCAGGCAGGTCCGAGATACTGTTGTGAAGAAGTTTAAAGCCGGATTTGGATACAAAAAGATTTACCAAGCTTTAAACATCCCAAGGAGCACTGTGCAAGCGATAATATTGAAATGGAAGGAGTATCAGACCACTGCAAATCTACCAAGACCTGGCCGTCCCTCTAAACTTTCAGCTCATACAAGGAGAAGACTGATCAGAGATGCAGCCAAGAGGCCCATGATCACTCTGGATGAACTGCAGAGATCTACAGCTGAGGTGGGAGACTCTGTCCATAGGACAACAATCAGTTGTATATTGCACAAATCTGGCCTTTATGGAAGAGTGGCAAGAAGAAAGCCATTTCTTAAAGATATCCATAAAAGTGGCGTTTAAAGTCAGATGAAACCAAAATTGAACTTTTTGGCAACAATGCAAAACGTTATGTTTGGCGTAAAAGCAACACAGCTGAACACACCATCCCCACTGTCAAACATGGTGGTGGCAGCATCATGGTTTGGGCCTGCTTTTCTTCAGCAGGGACAGGGAAGATGGTTAAAATTGATGGGAAGATGGATGGAGCCAAATACAGGACCATTCTGGAAGAAAACCTGATGGAGTCTGAGACCTGAGACTGGGACGGAGATTTGTCTTCCAACAAGACAATGATCCAAAACATAAAGCAAAATCTACAATGGAATGGTTCAAAAATAAACATATCCAGGTGTTAGAATGGCCAAGTCAAAGTCAAGACCTGAATCCAATCGAGAATCTGTGGAAAGAACTGAAAACTGCTGTTCACAAATGCTCTCCATCCAACCTCACTGAGCTCGAGCTGTTTTGCAAGGAGGAATGGGAAAAAAATTCAGTCTCTCGATGTGCAAAACTGATAGAGACATACCCCAAGCGACTTACAGCTGTAATCGCAGCAAAAGGTGGCGCCACAAATTATTAACTTAAGGGGGCTGAATAATTTTGCACACCCAATTTTTCAGTTTTCGAATTGTTAAAAAAGTTTGAAATATCCAATAAATGTCGTTCCACTTCATGATTGTGTCCCACTTGTTGTTGATTCTTCACAAAAAAAAATACAGTTTTATATCTTTATGTTTGAAGCCTGAAATGTGGCAAAAGGTCGCAAAGTTCAAGGGGGCCGAATACTTTCGCAAGGCACTGTATATATATATATATATGTACACGGGGTGCCAGTACAGAGTCAATGTGCAGGGGTACAGATGTTGAGGTAATAGGTGCATGTAGGTAGAGTTATTAAAGTGACTATACATATAAATAAAATATATAATATAAATAAAAGAGCAGCAGAAGCGTAAAAGGGGGGAGGGAGGGGGGGGGGGGGGAGAGGGGGGGGGCAATGCAAATAGTCTGGGTAGCTATTGGATTAGCTATTCAGGAGTCTTATGCCTTGGCGGTAGAAGCTGTTTAGAAGCCTCTTGGACCAAGACTTGGCGCTCCGATACCGCTTGCCATGCGATAGCAGAGAGTACAGGCTATGACTAGGGTGGCTTGGGTCTTTGACAATTCTTAGGGCCTTCCTCTTACACCGCCTGGTATAGAGGTCCTGGATGGCAGGAAGGTTGGCCCCCGGTGATGTACGCACTACCCTCCATAGTGCATTGCGGTAGGAGGCCGAGCAGTTGCAATACCAGGCAGTGATGCAACCCGTCAGGATGCTCTCAATGGTGCAGCTGTAAAACCCTTTGAGGATCTGAGGACCCATGCCAAATATTTTTAATCTCCTGAGGGGTAATACGGGGCCCCTCCTTGTGCCCTCTTCACGGCTGTTTTGGTTTGCTTGGACCATGTTAATTTGTTGGTGATGTGGACAACAAGGAACTTGAATCTCTCAACCTGCTCCACTACAGCCCTTTAGATGAGAATGGGGGTGTGCTCGGTCCTCCTTTTCCTGTAGTCCACAATCATCTCCATTGTCTTGATCACGTTGAGGGAGAGGTTGTTGTCCTGGCACCACACGGTCACGTCTCTGACCTCCTCCCTACAGGTTGTTTCATCGTTGTCGGTGATCAGGCCTACCACTGTTGCGTCATCAGGAAACATATTGTTAGTGTTGGAGTCGTGCCTGGCTGTGCAGTCATCAGTGAACAGGGAGTACAGGAGGGGACTGAGCCCCAACCCCTGAGGGGCCCCCGTGTTGAGGATCAGCGTGGTGAATGTGTTGTTACCTAGCCTTACCACCTGGGTGCGGCCCGGCAGGAATTCCAGGATCCAGTTGCATAGGGAGGTGTTTAGTCCCTGGGTCCTCAAGAGCACTCAACAGCATGGTGTAGCCGGAGGACAGCTAGTTTCCATCCTCTTACATTGACTTCAATACAAAATCTAGGATGCTCATGGTTCTCACCCCATTCCATAGACTTACACAGTAATTATGACAATGTCAGGAGGACTTCCTCCACCAATCAGAGGTCTTGCAGCGTGAAATGACATGTTCCCCACCCAATCAAAGAATTATAGAATGAATCTAGTACTGAAAGCACAAGCTACAGCTAGCTAGCACTGAAGTGCATAACATGTGGTGAGTAGTTGACTCAAAGAGAGATAAATAAAACCGTTTTGAACAAATTCATTTTCAAAGCAAAAAAGAGAGCAAAATAAATGTAATTAAAAAAAAATAACTTTCACTTAGCTAGCGAATGCAGCTATTTAGTTAAGCCTACTCAAAAAAACGTCTCAAACTGGTTTCCAAGATGGCGTAGCAAGGCAGACGTGTTTTGTTCGTCCTCTCGTGTACTTTTGTATTTTTGCGTATTTTTGTATATATTAAAATGTTATTTTCAATCTCTTTTCCATTATAATTCCATACCTTAAGGCAACCTGCCTCACCCAATGTGATACGGAACCGTTATTATTTTAAATTTTAGACCTTATAGCAAGAACCACCTAGCCATCAGAAGCTAATCAGCTACAAGCTATTTAGTCATTGTTAGCCACTGCTAGCGACCTTTACCTTCTGACAGATACCAGTCCTATGTAGCCAAGGGTCCAGGGGGAAGCAATAGATGAAACAGGGAAGCCGCAGAGTAGTCGCTACACCGCTATTTCCTCACCATCTTAGATAAGCATGCCCCGTTCAAAAAATGCAGAACTAAGAACAGATATAGGCCTTGGTTCACTCCAGACCTGACTGCCATTGACCAGCACAAAAATATCCCGTGGCGGACTGCAATATCATCGAATAGTCCCCGCGATATGCAACTGTTCAGTGAAGTCAGGAACCAATACACGCAGTCAGTCAGGAAAGCAAAGGCTAGCTTTTTCAAGCAGAAAAATGCATTCTGTAGCTCTAACTCCAAAAAGTGTTGGGACACTGTAAGGTCCATGGAGAACAAGAGCACCTCCTCCCAGCTGTTCACTGCACTGAGGCTAGGTAACACGGCCACCACCGATAAATTCATGATCATCAACAATTTCAATAAGCATTTCTCAACGGCTGGCCATGCCTTCCTCCTGGCTACTCCAACAGCTCAGCCCCCCCGCAGCTATTCGCCCAAGCCTCCCGAGCTTCTCCTTCACCCAACTCCAGATAGCAGATGTTCTGAAAGAGCTGCAAAACCTGGACCCGTACAAATCAGCTGGGCCAGACAATCTGGACCCTCTCTTTCTAAAACTCTCCTTCGCCATTGTTGCAACCCCTATTACCAGCCTGTTCAACCTCTTTCATATCGTCTGAGATCCCTAAAGATTGAAAAGCTGCCGCGGTCATCCCCCTCTTCAAAGGGGGTGACACCCTAGACCCAAACTGTTACAGACCTATATCCATCCTGCCCTGCCTATCTAAAGTCTTCACAAGCCAAGTTAATAAACAAATCACTTCTCCGCTGTGCAATCTGATTTCCGAGCCGGTCACGGGTGCACCTCAGCCACGCTCATTGTACTAAACAATATCATAACCGCCATAGATAAAAGACAGTAGTGTGCAGCCATCTTTATCGACCAGGCCAAGGCTTTCAATCACCGTATTATCAGCAGACTCAATAGCCTTGGTTTTTCTAATAATTGCCTCGCCTGGTTCACCAACTACTTGTGTTCTCCGGACCTCTGGAAGTCTCTATGGGGGTGCCACAGGGTTCATTTCTCGGGCCGACTCTTTTCTTTGCATTTATCAATGATGTCGCTCTTGCTGCAGTCAGGTTGTGTGTTTTGTTAGCTTCTACTGTCTCACAATGGAGTCTCACAATGGAGTCTGATGGTTGACTGGGTGGCACTTCTTTCCTCTGCAGTTTTCTATGGGAATGAGCTTGTATACAAAACATTAAGGACACCTGCTCTTACCATAACATAGACTGTTTCTGTACAGCACTTTGTGACATCGGCTGATGTAAAAAAGGGCTTTATAAATACATTTGATGATGATGATGATCTGTAAATAGCCCACCCAATCTACCTACCTCATCCCCATACTGTTTTTATTTTATTTACTTTTCTGCTATTTTGCACACCGGTATCTCTACTTGCACATCATAATCTGCTCATTTATCACTCCAGTGTTAATCTGCTAAATTGTAATTATTCACTCCTATGGCCTGTTTATTGCCTTACCTCCTCGTGCTCCTTTTGCACACACTGTATACAGTCTTTCTTTTGTCTACTGTGTCAGTGACTTGTTTATTGTGTTATTGGCTTGTTTATTGTTTACTCCATGTGTAACTCTGTGTTGTTGTCTGTGTCACACTGCTTTATCTTGGCCAGGTCGCAGTACCTGGTTAAATAAAATAAAAAATAGAAAATAAAACCGAGAAGGTTTAGCTAGCTGGCTATGGCTATCCATATCATATAGAAGCTTAAACCTATCAGAGTTACATTGAACTGGGTGAATGGAGTATGAATGACAGTCATCTAATATGCTGTAATTGAAATAAGCCCATGCTCATAATTCATTTTTTTTTAAGTCACCAAATACCTTGCTCCACACAACTTGGTTTCCATGAGATGTGTTCTGTTCTGTTGGCTCACTGGAGACATGAGTCTTTATTTTTTATTTTTTATACCTCAGATAGGACCACCAAGGTTAGTGACGCATTGCTGTTGCCATAACGAGGGTTCAATATCCCACCGCAATGAGATTCCGCTATGAATGTGTTCTGATAAATGACTGAGACCCTTCTCCTCCTTCATTAACATATGGAATTGTTTTCAGATGATTGTAACGTGGTTTATTTAGCTATTTGATTTTGAATTTCAGGACCCCTTTAGGAATCAAATAATTGTAAAAAATATATATATACCTGTATATATATTTGTATTGAACAACACATTCATAAATGCCAATAAAAGACAGTCAACAGTAAATAAAAGGTTTTGAAGTGTCTGTCCTATATGTGGGAGATATAAGAACGCTCAGGAAATATTTTCGTTTTTTGGACACATATTTAAATTTTTCACGTCCGGGAGAAAAGCATGCCCAAAGTAAACTGCTACTCAGGCTCAGAAGCTAGGATACGCATATAATTGGTAGATTTGGATAGAAAACACTCTAACGTTTCTAAAACTAAAAAACTAAAAAGGATGTCTGTGAGTATAACATAACTTATTTGGCATGCGAAACCCCGAGGACAAACCATCCAGGATTTTTTTTTTGAGTTGACTGTGTTTTACCTGCTGGTCACTTGTCCAACGCTCTAACCACTAGGCTGCCTGCTGGTCACTAGTCCAACGCTCTAACCAATAGGCTACCTGCTGGTTACTGGCCCAACACTAACCACTAGGCTACCTGCTGGTTACTAGTCCAACACTCTAACCACTAGGCTACCTGCTGGTTACTAGTCCAACGCTCTAACCACTACCCTGCCTCCCCCTCTTATATAGTTGTCACAATACGACCTGCCAACTAGCGCCTTGAGATTAGCAATGTTTTAGACAGCAGCCTAAAAACAACTCCTCCCACACCTCTGACATTTTTGGTTATCCTTCTGCAACACACACACTTTTTTATATATGAACATTTGCACTTTAACACCAAGTATTTTTAGACTTTTGCTCAAGTTGCATTTTCATGGGTGACTTTCAATTTTTACTTTTCATCATCTATTAAGAAAGCATGATATTTGGGTACTTTTTTCACCAGTGGCAAGATGGGATCCAGCTTTTGTCAAATTCCAATAAAAGTGTCTGTTTCCTTTCGCTTGTTTAGCTAACTTTTACCCTAACCCTTTTCCTAACCTTAAACCTTATTCAACTGACCTGCTACATTAATTATCCTAACTTGCTGCTTAGGTTCGCCTAAGCTTACTCTTAACACATTTACGTTATGGTTTGGTCCACAGGAGATTACGCTGAGAGAGAGACAGAGAAAGAAAGACAGAGAGAGACAGTGACAGACAGTGACAGAGAGAGAAGGTGACAGGGAGAGACAGAGAGAGAGACAAAATCCTGACTGATTGACAGGGATATTTATGTTAACGTCAGAATCAGTATACATTGAAGTACAGACAAGGGTAATATTTACTTGATCACCGTGATGCTTTCCATCTGAAGTGATCTATAGGTACTGCTATTCTAGGACGATACCAACAACATTTCTGACTCAGACTCTCCATGTGGTTACCATGGATACCCAAGAAATACAAAACAGCACTCCGCAAATTGTGATTTCCAAATGAAAGGACCAAGAAACCATTCTCTATTCACGAAGAGTAGAAAACAAATATTGGTTAATTTACTGTTTCCCCTGCAGAGACTTCAGAGAAGCACCAGAATGGAATAATGAAAAGATATTGAAAGCTTTGGATGCTCGTGTTTCATATGCAAATGTCAATGTATATTTGTGTATGTGTGTTGTCCACTGTTGATGTCCATGAGTATGACACTGTAGCTAATGATGCACCTATCAATTCTCTGTTCATTGTTCTTCCTTCATACCAGTGGAGGCTCCTCAGAGGAGGAAGGGGAGGACAATCTTCAGTGAATTTCATAATAATAAATAGTGAAATATTTAAAAAGTTATCCTTTTTAGATAAAACTATACTAAATATATTCACATCACCAAATAATTTATTAAAACACACTGTTTTGCAATGAAGGTCTACAGTAGCCTCAAATAAATAAATACAAATATTTGTCACATGCGCCAAATACAACAGTGAAATGCTTACTTACAAGCACCGAACCAACAGTGCAGTTTTAAGAAAATACTCTCCAAACAGGTCAGGGACAAAGTTGTGGAGAAGTACAGATCATTAAATCCATTATAAAAAAAATGGAAAGAATATGACACCACAACAAACCTGCCAAAAGGGGGTCGCCCACCAAAACTCAAGAACCAGGCAAGGAAGGCATTAATCAGAGAGGCAACAAAGAGACCAAAGACAACACTGAAGGAGCTGCAAAGCTCCACAGCGGAGATTGGAGTATCTGTCCATAGGACCACTTTAAGCCGTACACTCCACAGAACTGGGCTTTACGGAAGCGTGGCCAGATAAAAAAAATCAAACATGTTTGGTGTTCGCCAAAAGGGATGTGGGAGACTCCCCAAACATATGGAAGAAGGTGCTCAGGTCAGATGAGACTAAAATTGAGCTTTTAGGCCATCAAGGAAAACGCTATGTCTGGCGCAAACCCAAAACCTCTCATCACCCCGAGAATACCCATCCCCACACTGAAGCATGGTGGTGGCAGCATCATGTTGTGTGGATGTTTGTCACCTGCAGGGACTGGGAAACTGGTTAGAATTGAAAGAATTATGGATTTCTCTAAATACAGGTGAAATTCGTGAGGGAAACCTGTTTCAGTCTTCCAGAGATTTGCGACTGGGTCAGAGGTTCACCTTCCAGCAGGACAATGACCCTAAGCATACTGCTAAAGCAACACTGTAGTGGTTTAAGGGGAAACATTTAAATGTCTTGGAATGGCCTAGTCAAAGCCCAGATCTCAATCAAATTGAATCTGTGGTAAAACTTAAAGATTGCTGTACACGAGCGGAACCATCCAACTTGAAGAAGATGGAACTGTTTTGCCTTTAAGAACGGACAAAAATCCCAGTGTCTAGATGTGCCAAGCTTATAGAGACATACCCCAAGAGACGTGCAGCTGTAATTGCTGCAAAAGGTGGCTCTACAAAGTTTTGACTTCGGGGGGGGGGATAGTTATGCACACTCAAGTCCTGTTTTTTGTTTTGCTTCTTCAAAGTGGTAGGCATGTTTTTGTAAATCAAATGATACAAACCTCCCAAAAATCTATTTTAATTCCAGGTTGCAAGGCAAGAAATAGGAAAAATGCCAAGGGTGTGAATACTTTCGCAAGCCACTGTATTGGTCCTGGATGGCTACCGCCATGTGACCTAGACTTGGCGCTCCAGTACCACTTGCAGTGCAGTAGCAGAGAGAACAGTCTATGACTTTGGTGGCTGGAGTAAATGACCATTTCTAGGGCCTTCCTTTGACACCGCCTGGTATAGAGGTCCTGGATGGCAGGAAGCTTGGTGATGTACTGGGCCGTACCCCCTATCCTTAGTAGTGCCTTGCGGTCGGAGGCCGAGCAGTTGCCATACCAGTCAGTGATGAAAACAATCAGAACGCTCTCGATGGTGCAGCTGTAAAATTGTTTGAGGATCTGAGGACCCATGCCAAATCTTTTTAGTCTCCTGAGAGGGAATAGGTTTTGTTGTGCCCTCTTCACACAACTGTATTAGCAGTATTAGCAAACTAAAAACATCTCCTCCCACACCTACCTGTCTCCTCTGGTCATGTCATCATCAGACAACTCCAACGTTCTTGGTTATCCTTCTGCACTCCACACACACACAGTAGACACAGCCCACATATGGAGGTGCATAGTCATAACGTTAGTTATCCATCTCTCCATGTCTTTACTCTATACATAGTGATGGGGTGGCGTTGGGGATAGATGATGGCGGTGATTCAGATAGACCTTCCTAGGATGTCATTCTAGCAGTTGCCTGTCTCTTAGGACTACTAAGCCTTGGAGAAGACATGTTTGGACCTGTTGGTGTGACTCTGCCTTGTATCCCTTAGTGACTCACGAGGTAATGAAGTTTAAAGCTTTACTGTGAATAATAAACTCACAGTTGCATGTACAGTTGCACAGTACAGTTGCGGACCGAGGCTCTGCATCTGTCCTCGTGCTCCTAGACCTTAGTGCTGCTTTTGATACCATCGATCACCACATTCTTTTGGAGAGATTGGAAACCCAAATTGGTCTACACGGACAAGTTCTGGCCTGGTTTAGATCTTATCTGTCGGAAAGATATCAGTTTGTCTCTGTGAATGGTTTGTCCTCTGACAAATCAACTGTAAATTTCGGTGTTCCTCAAGGTTCCGTTTTAGGACCACTATTTTTTTCACTATATATTTTACCTCTTGGGTATGTTGATCGAAAACATAATGTTAACTTTCACTGCTATGCGGATGACACACAGCTGTACATTTCAATTAAACATGGTGAAGACCCAAAATTGCCCTTGCTAGAAGAATGTGTTTCAGACATAAGGAAGTGGATGGCTGCAAACTTTCTACTTTTAAACTCGGACAAAACAGAGATGCTTGTTCTAGGTCCCAAGAAACAAAGAGATCTTCTGTTGAATCTGACAATTAATCTTAATGGTTGTACAGTCGTCTCAAATAAAACTGTGAAGGACCTCGGCGTTACTCTGGACCCTGTTCTCTCTTTTGAAGAACATATCAAGACCATTTCAAGGACAGCTTTTTTCCATCTACGTAAAATTGCAAAAATCAGAAACTTTCTGTCCAAAAATGATGCAGAAAAATGTATCCATGCTTTTGTCACTTCTAGGTTAAACTACTGCAATGCTCTACTTTCCGGCTACCCGGATAAAGCACTAAATAAACTTCAGTTAGTGCTAAATACGGCTGCTAGAATCCTGACTAGAATCCAAAAATTTGATCATACTACTCTCTACACTGGCTTCCTGTCAAAGCAAGGGCTGACTTCAAGGTTTTACTGCTAACCTACAAAGCATTACATGGGCTTGCTCCTACCTATCTCTCTGATTTGGTCCTGCCGTACATACCTACACGTACGCTACGGTCACAAGACGCAGGCCTCCTAATTGTCCCTAGAATTTTTAAGCAAACAGCTGGAGGCAGGGCTTTCTCCTATAGAGCTCCATTTTTATGGAACGGTCTGCCTACCCATGTCAGAGACGCAAACTCGGTCTCAACCTTTAAGTCTCTACTGAAGACTCATCTCTTCAGTGGGTCATATGATTGAGTGTAGTCTGGCCCAGGAGTGGGATGGTGAACGGAAAGGCTCTGGAGCAACAAACCGCCCTTGCTGTCTCTGCCTGGCCGGTTCCCCTCTTTCCACTGGGATTCTCTGCCTCTAACCCTATTACAGGGGCTGAGTCACTGGCTTTACTGGGGCTCTCTCATGCCGTCCCTGGAGGGGGTGCGTCACCTGAGTGGGTTGAGTCACTGATGTGGTCAACCTGTCTGGGCTGGCGCCCCCCCCCCCCCCTTGGGTTGTGCCGTGGCGGAGGTCTTTGTGGGCTATACTCAGCCTTGTCTCAGGATGGTAAGTTGGTGGTTGAAGATATCCCTCTAGTAGTGTGGGGGCTGTGCTTTGGCAAAGTGGGTGGGGTTATATCCTTCCTGTTTGGCCCTGTCCGGGGGTGTCCTCGGAGTGGGCCACAGTGTCTCCTGACCCCTCCTGTCTCAGCCTCTAGTATTTATGCTACAGTAGTTTATGTGTCGGGGGGCTAGGGTCAGTTTGTTATATCTGGAGTACTTCTCCTGTCCTATTCGGTGTCCTGTGTGAATCTAAGTGTGCGTTCTCTAATTCTCTCCTTCTCTCTTTCTCTCTCTCGGAGGACCTGAGCCTTAGGACCATGCCCCAGGAATACCTGACATGATGACTCCTTGCTGTCCCCAGTCCACCTGACTGTGCTGCTGCTCCAGTTTCAACTATTCTGCCTCATTATTATTCGACCATGCTGGTCATTTATGAACATTTGAACATCTTGACCATGTTTTGTTATAATCTCCACCCGGCACAGCCAGAAGAGGACTGGCCACCCCACATAGCCTGGTTCCTCTCTTGGTTTCTTCCTAGGTTTTGGCCTTTCTAGGGAGTTTTTCCTATCCACCGTGCTTCTACACCTGCATTGCTTGCTGTTTGGGGTTTTAGGCTGGGTTTCTGTACAGCACTTTGAGATATCAGCTGATGTACGAAGGGCTATATAAATAAATTTGATTTGATTTGATTTGATGTATGAGCCTCAACTTAGGCTTTCAGCCAACACAGTATCAGGAGCTAGCCAGGTTGCTGTTCATGCCACTGTTCAGGGGGGGTTGTTCACAGTTTCAAGTTGTTTTATCACAAAGCAGAATGAGACCATGTTAGTGATGGAGTGAAGTGTTGGCCAGTGTAGTTTAATCATCTCAGGTAGTATCCGCTCCATTGATTCAATAGCGCTCCCTCTACACAATCTCTCTGGTGGAGATAACCATGGCCTGAACTTCACTGACAACATCAATATCCCTCAGCATCAGTGAGAATAAATGACAATCAAGAGCTAATCACTATGGGGTTTGATCCGACCTAAAGAGTGGCAGATAATCCTCACTTTTGGGGCCAGAAAGATCATAGGAATATTATGAAACCATTACTACTTTCATTGAAAGGAGATTTCACAAATACAGTTGAAGTCTGAAGTTTAGCCATATACATTTAAACTCAGTTTTTCACAATTCCTGACATTTAATCCTAGTAACAATTCCCTGTTTTAGGTCAGTTAGGATCACCACTTTATTTTAAGAATGTTAAATGTCAGAATAATAGTAGAGAGAATGATTTATTTCAGATTTGATTTCTTTCATCACATACCCAGTGGGTCAGAAGTTGACATACACCCAATTAGTATTTGGTAGCATTGCCTTTAAATGGTTTAACTTGAGTCAAACATTTCGGGGGGGGGGGGGCTTTCACAAGCTTCCCATAATATTTTGGGTGAATTTTGGCCCATTCCTCCTGACAGAGCTGGTGTAACTGAGTCAGGTTTGTATGCTTCCTTGCTCACAAATGCTTTTTCAGGTCTGCCCACACATTTTCTATAGGATTGAGGTCAGGGCTTTGTGATGGCCACTCAAATACCTTGACTTTGTTGTCCTTAAGACATTTTGCCACAACTTTGAAGTATGCTTGGGGTTATTGTCCATTTGGAAGACCCATTTGCAACCAAGCATTAACTTCCTGTCTGATGTCTTGAGATGTTGCTTCAATATATACACAATTGTCCTAATTATTCCATCTATTTTGTGAAGTGCACCAGTCCCCCCTGCAGCATGGCACCACCACAACATGATGCTGCCACCCCCGTACTTCACTGTTGGGATGGTGTTCTTCGGTTTGCAAGCCTCCATTTTTTCCTTCCGAACATAACGATGGTCATTATGGCCAAATAGTTCTATTTTTGTTTCATCTAACCAGAGGACATTTCTCCAAAAATTACGATCTCAGTCCCCATGTGCAGTTGCAAACTGTAATCTGTTTTTTTCATGGGGGTTTTGGAGATGTGGCTTCTTCCTTGCTGAGCAGCCTTTCAGGTTATGTCAATATATGACTCATTTTACTGTGGATATAGATACTTTTGTACCTGTTTCCTCCAGCATCTTCAAAAGGTTCTTTGCTGTTGTTCTGGGATTGATTTGCACTTTTTGCACCAAAGTACGTTCATCTCTGGGAGACAGAACGCGTCTCCTTCCTGAGCGGTATAACGGCTGTGTGGTCGCCAGGTGTTTATACTTGCGTGCTATTGTTTGTACAGATGAACATGGTACCTTCGTGCGTTTGGAAATTGCGCCCAAGGATGAACCAGACTTGGGTAGGTCTACAATTATTTTTCTGAGGTCTTGGTTGATTTCTTTGGATTTTCCCATGATGTCAAGCAAAGAGGCACTGAGTTTGAATGTTGGCCTTGAAATAAATCCACAGGTACACCTCCAATTGATTCCAATGATAAAAAATCAGCCTATCAGAAGCTTCTAAAGCCATGATATAATTTTCTGCAATTTTCCACGCTGTTTAAAGGCACAGTAAACTTAGTGTATGTAAACTTATGACCCCTGGAATTGTGATACAGTGAATTATAAGTGAAATAATCTGTATGTAAACAACTGTTGGAAAAGTTACTTGTGTCACGCACAAAGTAGATGTCCTAACGGACTTGCCAGAACTATAGTTAGTTAACAATACATTTGTGGAGTGGTTGAAAAAATGAGTTTTAATGACTGTAACCTAAGTGTATGTAAACTTCCAAATTCAACTGTATATTTTCACAATCCATAAAAACACTATTCACAAACTGTAGGAGAACAGCGTTTACATAGTTGGATAAACATTACAATAATGTCAGATGTGTAGGCTACGTATGCAAGGGTTCAGTCATATCACATTACTGCTATCCTCACAGCAATGGCCTGTCCTCTGAAGAAATCATCTTCCACCAGAACCACGCAGACCTTAATTTCCTCTCATTAATACCTCTTATTGTCTGTTATCCCTATAGTCCCCAGTGATAGAGGGAAGTCCAAGTCTGTCTGTCCTCTCCCTGTCTCTATAGTCTTCAGCCATACGGAGATGTCCTAGTCCGTCTGTTCTCTCTCTGTCTCTATAGTCCCCAGCCATACAGAGCTGTCCTAGCCTGCTGACATGGGAGATAGAAAGACTAGTGTACAGACAGGACGGGGATGTGCAGGACAGATGCTAAGGGGACCCATCATACAGCTAATAGATGGGTGTGGGTGAGAGGGAAGGCCAACAGGCAGGGCTGTCATTTCTCTGTCAGGGGCTGGACGGGAAGTTGTCAGAGACCAGACAGGAAGACATGCACCAGACCAGGAAGTGGGACAAGGTAGCAGCTATGAGGCCATGAGCTCAACCACCCTGCAAGGGGCATCTAGTAGAGCTTTTCACCTCTCTACTACCTGGGAGATAGAGAACATTCAGGTTGGTAGGTAATGGAGATGCAGTGCATTCACTTATTCAACATTTTGTTGTGTCACAGCCTGAATTCCAAATGGATAAAATATATGTTTCTCTCACCCATCTACACATAATGTGACAAAGTGAAAACGTGACACAGATTTATTGAAAATTAAGTACAGAAATATCTCATTTACATTAGTATTCACACCCCTGAGTCAATACTTTGTAGAAGCACCTTTGGCAGCGATTACAGCTGTGTGTCTTTCTGGTTAAGTCTCTAAGAGATTTCTACACCTGGTACAATATTTGCCCATTATATTTTTCAACATTCTTCAAGCTCTGTCAAATTGGTTCTTGATTGCTAGATAATCATTTTTCAGGTCTTGCCATAGATGTTCTTATGGCTGCAGGGGCAGTATTGAGTAGCTTGGATGAAAGATGTCCAGAGGTGCCCAGAGTAAACTGCCTACTCCTCAGTCCCAGTTGATAATATATGCATATTATTAGCAGTATTGGATAGAAAATACTCTGACGTTTCTAAAACTGTTTGAATGATGTCTGTGAGTATAACAGAACTCATTCGGCAGGCAAAAACATGAAAAGAAATCCAAACAGGAAGTGGGAAATCTGAGGTTGGTCAATATTCAACCCAGCCCCTATTGAATACACCGTGGGATATTGGTTATGTTGCACTTCCTAAGGCTTCCACTAGATGTCAACTGTCTTTGGAAACTTGTTTGAGGATTCTACTGTGAAGGGGGAGAGAATGATAGAAGATTCAGTCAGAGGTCTGGCAGCAATCACCTTGCTTTCCTGAAGACAAAGGAATTCTCCAGTTGGAATATTATTGAAGTTTTATGTTAAAAACATCCTAAAGATTGATTCCACACATCGTTTGACATGTTTCTACGGACTGCAATGGACATTTTTAAAAAAATTTCTGCAACTAGGGTATGCGCTTCATGACTTTGGATTTGTTTTCCAATCGTGCTAACAAAAGTAGCTCTTTGGACGTAAATGATGGACATTATCGAACAAATCAAACATTTAATGTGGAACTGGGATTCCTGGGAGTGCATTCTGATGAAGATCATCAAAGGTAAGTGAATATTTATAATGTTATTTCTGATTTCTGTTGACAACATGGCAGATATCTCTTTGTTTTCTGAGCGCCGTTCTTAGATTATTGCATGGTTTGCTTTTTCCGTAAAGCTTTTTTGAAATCTGACACAGCGGTTGCATTAAAGAGAAGTGTATCTATATTTCTATTTCTAACACTTCTATTTTCATCAACATTTATAAAGAGTATTTCTGTAAAATGATGTGGCTCTCTACAATATCACCGGATATTTTTGGGACTAGTGAACATAACGTGCCAATGTAAAATTAGATGTTTTATATAACAATAGCACTCTATCGAACAAAACATACATGTATTGTGTAACATAAAGTCCTATGAGTGTCATCTGATGAAGATCATCAAAGGTTAGCGATTCATTTTATCTCTATTTCTGCTTTTTGTGACTCCTCTCTTTAGCTGGAAAAATGGCAGAATTCTTCTGTGACTTGGCGGTGAACATCAATCGTTTGTGGATCTTTCGCTGTAAAGCCTATTTGAAATCGGACACTTTGGTGGGATTAACAACAAGATTACCTTTGAAATGGTATAAAAAACATGTATGTTTGAGGAATTCTAATTATGAGACTTCTGCTGTTTGAATTTGGCGTTCTGCACTTTCACTGGCTGTTGTCATATCAATCCAATTAATGGGATTGCAGCCCTAAGAAGTTGTCAAAACTGTATTTACTGTCTTTACCAATAAGTGCCCTTCTTTGTGAGGCATTGGAGAACCTCCCTGGTCTTTGTAGTTGAATCTGTGTTTGAAATTCACTGCTCGACTGAGGAAACTGACAGATAATTGTATGTGTGGGGTACGGAGATGAGATAGTCAAAGCGAACATATGGAATTGTTATAAGATGGGCATACCATGGATCATTTATCTATTTGATTTAACATTTTAAGACCCCTTTAGGTATAAATAAAAAATGATGAATATGTTTTGGGAAAAATATAGATTTTGGCTTTACTACTACAGCCTATAGAAATGCATTGAATACATTCAACATTCATAAATGACACAAAAAAAAGCCAGTCAGAAAAATACACCATAATGAATATGGTTTTGGTTTGTTGGTTTGTTTAGAAAATTTAGCAAAGCTCAAGAAAATATTTTAGTTTTTTTTGGACACTTATTATTCTGGGCAAAAAAACGTCTTCCATTAGTTTGTATGGGTTACCTTCAGATGAGTCCCGACTTCCATTAGTTTGTGTGGGTTACCTTCAGATGAGTCCCGACTTCCATTAGTTTGTATGGGTTACCTTCAGATGAGTCCCGACTTCCATTAGTTTGTATGGGTTACCTTCAGATGAGTCCCGACTTCCATTAGTTTGTATGGGTTACCTTCAGATGAGTCCCGACTTCCATTAGTTTGTATGGGTTACCTTCAGATGAGTCCCGACTTCCATTAGTTTGTATGGGTTACCTTCAGATGAGTCCCGACTTCCATTAGTTTGTATGGGTTACCTTCAGATGAGTCCCGACTTCCATTAGTTTGTATGGGTTACCTTCAGATGAGTCCCGACTTCCATTAGTTTGTATGGGTTACCTTCAGATGAGTCCCGACTTCCATTAGTTTGTATGGGTTACCTTCAGATGAGTCCCGACTTCCATTAGTTTGTATGGGTTACCTTCAGATGAGTCCCAACTTCCATTAGTTTGTATGGGTTACCTTCAGATGATTCCCGACTTCCATTAGTTTGTATGGGTTACCTTCAGATGAGTCCCGACTTCCATTAGTTTGTATGGGTTACCTTCAGATGAGTCCAGACTTCCATTAGTTTGTATGGGTTACCTTCAGATGAGTCCCGACATCCATTAGTTTGTATGGGTTACCTTCAGATGAGTCCCGACTTCCATTAGTTTGTATGGGTTACCTTCAGATGAGTCCCGACTTCCATTAGTTTGTATGGGTTACCTTCAGATGAGTCCCGACACATGTGTGGGGGTCGTAAAGCAAAAATGGAGACAGCCGTCATATTTTTGAGAGTCTCCCCTTTCCAAAAAGTATCATATTAGTTTGTATGCCAAATCACTGTAGCTCTGCCACCTTCTACCGCAGATGTGGAAGGCCACCACGGGCAGATGTAGTGGATTGAGATGCAGCCCATGAAACAAAACTGGTATCTCTAATTTAAATTGATATCTCTATTTAAACTGATAATTCTAGTATAAACTGATGGATTTTGATGGGAGTAAAAAAATATATGTTTTTTAAATTGACACAGGATTGGGGCAGTATTTCGACATCTGGATGAGAAGCGTGCCCAACGTAAACTGCCTGTTAATCACGCTCAGAAGCTAGGAAATGCATATTTCGGTAGATATGGATAGAAAACACTCTAAAGTTTCCGAAACTGTTAAAATAATATCTGTGAGTATAACAGAACTGATATGGTAGGCGAAATCCTGAGGAAAATCCATCCAGGAAGTGAGATTTTTTGATGTGGGTATTTTTCAATTGAATGCCTATAGAGTATCTAAATGGTTAGGTCCCAGATTGCAGTTCCTATGGCTTCCACTAGATGTCAGTCTTTAGACATTGTTTCAGGCTTGTTTTCTGAAAAATGAGGAAGAATGACACCATTTTGTCAGTGGACTGTAGAATCAAGCAGAGCTGGTTTGTGCGCGTGACCGATTGTGCACCCTATTTTTCCTTTCTATTGAATACGCTATTGTCCAGTTGAAAAATTATCGATTATTTAGACAATAGATAACCTGAGGATTAATTATAAACATTGTTTGACATGTTTCGACGAACTTTACCGGTACTATTAGGATGTATTTGTCTGCATGTTTTGACCGCCTTGGAGCCAGTGGATTACTGAACAAAAAGCACCAACAAAACAATGTTTTTGGGATATAAAGAGGGACTTTATCGAACAAAACAAACATTTATTGTGTAGCTGGGACTCTTGTGACTGTAACCAGATGAAGATCCTCAAAGGTAAGTGATTCATTTTATCGCTATTTCTGACTTTCGTGACTCTCCTATACTTGGCTGGAAAATGTTGTATGACTTTGTAAGCGGGCGCTGTCCTCAAATAATCGCATGGTATGCTTTCGCCGTAAAGTCTTTTTGAAATCTGACAAAGCAGCTGGATTAACAACAAGTTAATCTTACAGCCGATGTATAACACATGTATTTTTATGAAAGTTTATTAGGACTATTTCTGTATTTTGAATTTGGCGCTCTGCAATTTCACCGGATGTTGTTGAGGAGGGTCGCTAGCGGAACGCTTGTGCTTAAGCAATTCTACTCCTGAACTTGTTTCGGCTTGCCATAACAAAATGGGTTGAGTACTTATTGACTAAATTGTTTTAAATAATTTGTAAAAACAATTGAAACACATACATCCACTTCGACATTATTGCATATTGTGTGTAGGTCAGTTACAAAACAAATGTAATCAATTTCAAAAGGGTTGTGGATACTTTATGAAGCCACTGTAGCTGCATTGAAAATAATTCCTAGCTTCCTAAACAGTGCATCTTCAAACACTGAAAAAATGTGATAACAGATGACAGTCCATCACCACTTTTTCACTTCAGGTACAACACAGTGATGTTGAAGAGTCAGATGTAAGACCGTGTGTAACGGCTCTCGTTGGTAGAAGGAGACCGAGGCGCAGCGTGGTAGGCGTACATCGTAACTTTATTGAGGACACCAAACAAAATAAATAAGTTAAAAAAACGAAAGCGCACAGTTCTGTCAAGCTAAAGAAACTTAACAGAAAACAAGATACCACAACCTAATGGTGGGGAAAGGGCTGCCTAAGTATGATCCCCAATCAGAGACAACGATAGACAGCTGCCTCTGATTGGGAACCACACTCGGCCAAAAACAAAGAAACAGAAGACATAGAATTCCCCACCCGAGTCAAACCCAGACCTAACCAAACATAGAGAATAATAAGGATCTCTCAGGTCAGGGCGGGACACCTTGTGGAAACTTAATATCTGAACGTTTTATACCACAACTTTTCTCTTCTGTGATCAACGACATCCTACAGTCACAGTTTAACGTCACAATTGCAGATTGGAGGAGACTACCTGAGTGTATCCACTGGCACGCAGACACTGAGCAGTGTTGGCAAAAGTGGCCAAGCGTACTGCAGAGCGAAAGCTGTGAAAACAGCCAAGTTATATGTGTCACACGCTATACTGCCCCATACGGACACGACAGGCTTAAATGGTGAGGCGGTTTCTCTGCTCTCGACAGTACGGACAAGACAGGCTTAAAGGGTGAGGCGTATTCTCTGCTCTCGACGGTACGGACACGACAGGCTTAAAGGGTGAGGCTGATTCTCTGCTCTCGACGGTACAGACACGACAGGCTTAAATGGTGAGGCGGATTCTCTGCTCTCGACGGTACGGACACGGCAGGCTTAAAGGGTGAGGCGGATTCTCTGCTCTCGAACGGTATGGACACGACAGGCTTAAAGGGTGAGGCTGATTCTCTGCTCTCGACGGTACGGACATACACATCTATCTATCTGACCTCATCAAGACATTGAGGATCAAACGCCAGCGCTGGGTAAATGTCATAGCATGACTAGGGACAGACTGAGTTTAGAAATATTATAACGTTTTCCATCACCGCCATACACAAACTATCTTCCAAATGGTTTTTCTTCCCCGCATCAAATGCGTCCGTTCCACAGATGTCAGATTTCAAGTTATTGATTTGATGACCTTTTATTCATCATACATTGACTTTCACTTTTCAAACCAGCGACTTGCCTCAGAGAGTTGTTAAAACACACACACACGCACGGATGCAAAACACACACACACGCGCAGCCGCACGCACGCACGCACGCACGCACGCACGCACGGCACACCGACACAAACACACACCACAATTAGCCCCTAGCAGTAACCAACGACCTAGAAGGAAGTGGCTGAAAAGGTTTCTACGGACAGGAGACATTTTACGTTGCACTCCTCTGAACAAGATTGATATCTTAAGCATCTACATTGTACGCCCCCCCCCCCTACAGAGAGCAGCACTGCTCTTTCCTGAGAGAGAGAGAGAAGGGAAGAGGGGAGGGAGACTCTGAGAAAAGACTTCCAGTATGTGAAATTAGCCCCCCCCCCCCCCACACACACACACTGCTCCATGTAACCTACAGCCTCAGTGCAGCACAGAATAGAAATATGTCCCGTACTCCAGTACCCCTCGGTGAAGCTCAGAGAATACACAGACACATTATGGCTTTTTTTTTTCAGGTCATAAGAAAACATGTGTCCTGAGGCTTTTTTTTTTGGGCTTTACAATTATTAACAGGAGAGAGACAGAGAGAGAGACATAGAATAACTTCTTCTTCCAAAAGGACAATTGGTCTCCGTGGAGATGTGATAATATTATACATTAAACAGATATTATCAGAGTGGACTATTAGAGGGAACACTGTATATAGGTAAATGTCTAATTAATCGGGACACAGTTTTTACTCTGAATGGAGATTTACTTGGAACTGAAGATTCTTTATTCACGTTTTTCCCCCCCTGACAGTAATATGAACCCCCCCTGACAGTAATATGTACCCCCCCGACAGTAATATGTACCCCCCCGACAGTAATATGTACCCCCCCTGACAGTAATATGACCCCCCCCCCTGACAGTAATATGAACCCCCCCTGACAGTAATATGAACCCCCCCCTGACAGTAATATGTACCCCCCCCCAGACAGTAATATGTACCCCCCCTGACAGTAATATGTACCCCCCCCTGACATTAATATGTTCCCCCCCTGACAGTAATATGTACCCCCCCTGACAGTAATATGTACCCCCCCTGACAGTAATATGTACCCCCCCCCCCCCCTGACACAGAACATGGAGAGAGGTGTTGAGGAAAAAGGGCATCTGCCAATCAACAACAAGGACCTGTCAGAAGTAGGCAGAGTTGGCCACCAATTAAATTACAGGAGTGTGTGTGTGTGTGTGTGTGTGTGTGTGTGTGTGTGTGTGTGTGTGTGTGTGTGAATGTACGTGGGGAAGGGGTGGGTGGGTGTATGTGTGTTTGTGTGTGTACTCTACAGACAGATGGAGCCCATACTATAAAGCTGTACATTAGATTAATGACGTTGGGAAATTGCCTGTATATCACCAGAGAGAACACGGAGTGGAGGTAAAGGAACATCTTCGTCCCAGATGAACTATTATGAAGTGATTATGATGTCAGCCACAACTCCAGAACGTGGACAGCTCAACTGCAGCTACATCCCTCCCTCACCCTCTTCCTGTTGCTGAGACGAAGACATTACAGCAAAACAAAGTGGTTATCCCCTCAGAACACAAAGGCCTGGGGGGGGGGGGGGGGGGTGAGTAACCCTCCATCCAGTATAGCCCACCCTTGTTCCAGACTCTGGATTAGGCACACCTGTTTCCACTCAGGAGAACCCCCCCTTTTTTGAAGTGAACATGTGGAGGTCTCCTTCCCTTCTTTTCCACAGCCAAAAAGCTGATTCTCCTCTCGAGTCTCCCCTGTATATGCAGATTATTTGTGCAGGGGTACGAAAACAAAAAGCGAAAGTCTAAATGGAAGTGAACACCCGTAAATGATCAGGTGAACTGAACCGTTACTATCAATTTGGGCCGGGGGACATGTTTTTTTAGGGATTACAGGACTTGTGTGGATTGTCCAAAGGCTGAGGGTTTTACTGCGAAGGACATATAGTTCTGATGTCTACATCAGGATTACTGTTTTGGCTCTAATCACTGGGATCACTCTAGCTTTTGACAAGACAACATTCAAACTGAAGGAATTCAACATTTTAAGTGTTTTTATTTTATTTATTTCCTATAATCAGTAAGGTTTATTTCCAGTGGTAAGAAATTAAACTGTTCTCTATATGGATATGCTTCCTTCATTATTCAGCCGTCTGGAGTGCCTGTAACCCTACAAATTGGTTATTCTAACTGCTAAGAGCTAAGAGTGGAAAAAGATTACACTGGATTAAATTATGAAATTTGGGAATATTGTTGACTTAACTACGATTGGCTAATTCAGTCATGCTGTTTTTTTTTGTTTGGGGAAAGAACAGTGCCAATTCAAATGGAACAAACAGTCACCAAAGCAGAAAGAGGTATGGCTAATGAGTTTGAGAAGCATGCAGTAGCAATCTGTTATGAGCAGGAATGACAGGTATGGGCAAAAAAAAAAAAAAAAAAAAAATCCACTGTTGGTGACGACAAGCTGTTTTTCACAGATGCTGTTGTCAGGTGATGCTTGCTGTGCATCGTCAGGCACTTCAGGATTGAGAAAAGCATCTCCCGCCTCATGCATGATACATCACAAAGTCCTACAGCACGAGGCCTAGCCAGCCAAACAAAACCACTTGGAAGGAAATACAGACAAAATAGAAACAAACTACTTTTTAAAATATTGTAACTTGAAAAACTGTTGTGCCTAACACAGGACGTTTTTTTTTTTTTGTTTTGTTGAAGAGATGTTTAATTTTACGGTTTCTGACAATTGAAATGAGAAAATGTGTTTCTTTGATGTGTCTAGGCACTGTAACGTGGTCTCGGGGGCAATTTTTATTCTTCTGTAAGTAAATATGTCACACATTACGAATGGAATAGTGGTCGTACAGCGTCATACGAGTAGAGGATGTTTAGTGTCATACGTCCTACCCAGTCTTACGATAACATTACGAATCACATCACACTTCCTCAAAGAAGTGTAGAATTATTATTATTGTTGTAATTTATTTTCCAGAGACTAGGTTGCTTGTTGCGTCTTACAGTTTTTTTTGATTGCTTAAGCACGATTTTCAAAACAGGGCCCGTGTTTTCAAAACACTACACACAATTAGCACAACCACACACCCAAATAGCAAAACACCACAGATCCTTTGCAAAATTCAACACTCTTGTAAAAACTATACACTTATTTTTAAAAACCACACTTTGTTACCATATGAAACACACACGTTTCACATTACTATACTCTGTTGACACGAGTTACACTCTGCCGTGATAAACCTAAAACACTTTTAGCACTTCTACTTCCCTATGATTAGAGTAGGCTACTATCAACAAAGTACAAATATAATGTAAATTCACCAAACACTACAAAAGACCAATGTTGCAGACTGAAGAAACTCATTTATTTCTCAACACGCCCAAAATGTTGACATGGAGATTCATAATACTGTAACCAAACGTCACTTTACATATTGTAAGTTCAAAAAAATAAAATAAAAAATAACTAGACATTGTCTCTTCGCCTAGCTGGATCTGGCCAGAGAAGTTCATCAACATCGCAGGCAATGTTGTCATTAGCAAGACACCTTGGAAAGAAACGTCTTGAATGACGAATCCATCCTTGCATTGAAGCTACCTCCATCTGGTCACAGCCCTCCTCCATGGCTTGGATGAGGGGTACCTCAGCCTGGAACGGAGATCATATACCTTCCACCGCCATGCCGAGAAAAAATCTTCTATAGGGTTGAGGAATGGAGAGTGTGGTGGAAGATATAGGACGGTGAAATGTGGATGTTGCTGTAACCAGATCTGAACCAGAGCAGAGCGGTGGAAAGACACATTGTCCCAGACAACAATGTATTGCATATGATCGACTTGATTTTCTGCTGTTATGTTGTGCAATTGGTCCAAGAATGTAAGTATGAGTGCTGTGTTGTAAGGGCCCATATAGGCATGACTTTGGAGGACCCCATTCTGTGTAATGGCTGCACAGTGTGTTATATTACCCCCACTTTGCCCTGGGACATTGACTATAGCCCTGTGGCCATTGATGCTTCTTCCCCTCCTTCGTGTTCTCGTCAGGTTGAACCCAGCCTCATCTACGTAAATGTACTCATGCTGGATCTCCTCTCCATCCATTCATAAAACTCTCAGAAAAACAGTGTCAGGCAAAATTGTGTAGTTCAGTGTAGATCTAGTATACATATTACAGTACAGTAAAATATTATGAGACAGTATGCAAGATCACACTGCTAAAGTGAATACATACCTCTGCATAATCATGCCGCAGTCGTTTCACCCTTTCGGAATTGCGCTCGAAAGGCACTCGATAAATTTGCTTCATTTGAATATGTTTTTTTTTAGGATGCGTGCCAGTGTTGATGTTGAGACCTGATGGATATCGTTGAAAATGGCGTGGTTATTGACAATGTTAGCTTGGCGCTGCTTGAGTGTTATAGCATTGTTGGCCAAAACCATGTTTACTATCTCCCTCTCTTGCTGTTCTGTGAACATAGGAGGCCTTCCCCCTTGTCGTCCCTGACCCTCAATCCTATGTAGAAAAAATTCAGTATACAATAGTACAGTAATTTCACAGGAAAAGGTAACAGAAGTGCTGATAGTGCATAGAATACAGTACTGTAAGCAGTTACTGAAACCGTGCAGATGTTTTTGATATGATGATATTTTAACAATACCTATTTTCCAGTCGAAATGTTCTCATCACACTTGCCACTGCATATCGGCTTAGATTTGGCTGTACGCGCAGTCCAATTTCCCTCAGCGTCAGGCCGTGGTTGACAACGTGGTCAACCAGTGTTGCGTGGATCTCATTTGTCAGATTCGGTCCTCTTTGAGCACCTTCTTGTCTTCCTCTTCCTCCCCTTCCTCCTCCTCCTCGTTCTCGTCCTCGTTCTCCTTGTCCTCCTCGTTCTCCTCGTCGTCCTCCTCATTCTCCTCATTCTCCTCGTCCTCCTCATTCTCCTCGTCCTCCTCGTCCTCCTCATTCTCCTCGTCCTCCTCGTCGTCGTCGTCCTCCTCCTCCTCCTCGTCTTACTCTTTCTCTGACACTTTCCATTGTGCTTGAAGACCGATGAACTCACCTGCTGCTTTTTATAGTGCTTATACACCTGATTGGTGTGTCTACAATTAAGCAAACGAGTGTTTGCACACCTGAATACTGTGTTGAACCAATTGTTTGGACGGTGTGGTAATTTGACAGTCAGTGCTTTGGTATTGCAAGGACGTGACTTCATGATAGATGTTTGTGTGTAATGTATGTTAAGTGTGTTTAGTGTTTTGCAAATCACTGTGTGTAGAGTTTTGCAACAAGTGTGAGGTTGACAATGTGCTTATAGTTGTGCAAATATGGGCTGATGTTTTGCTTCTTGAGTGTAAGGTTTTGCTAATAGTGTACTACTTTTAATTTTAGTGTGTAAGCAATCCAAAAAAACTGTAAGAACAAAAGGATAACTACAGGAAGAATCTAAGTTGGTGGTTAGGTGAACTAACTGTTAGGTTAATCAAATGGTTTGGAAAGTGCTCAAAAATGTATATATAGAATGTTTTATATGTCTCTGGCTGGAGACATTGATATACGCACCCAAACCAGATCTTCCATCACAGACCCAGTGTCTCTGCCCTCCTTCAGGGGGAAAAAAAAGAGACTCCCTGAGTGAAAGTACCTCACCCGTTCACGTTTCCCAGGATAATGGGATCAGGAAGCGTCGGTCGGGATGGACCTGTAGCTCAACAGATCTGTAATGGGAAAAAGGTTATTTACATCTGGTCTGATGTGAATTACCATTCAGATTCCTCTCCACCTTGTAGACTCTGGCTATCTGATGGACTACAGACGACGTCAGTGTGTGGTGTGCTATGGAAGAGAATCATCACAGACTCTGACAAATTGCGGTCTTTGATTTTATTGGTGTTTGACCTTGAAACCTCCACAGGATCATTTTATATTATGACAGGCTATAGATTATGAGCCAATGGGTTTTCAATAGAATGCAGGTTTATCCATGCGAGTTAGCTTTATGACTGTTTTGAAGTGGTGTCTTAGAGAGTGTCTGGGCGATTGAGACAATGGATAAACTTTCTAAGATTTGTTTGGGGGGGGGCGGGGGGGGGGGGGGTTTAGTGTGCCCTCATAAGTCATTACAATATACACCGGAAAGAGGGGATACCTAGTCAGTTGTACAACTGAATGCCTTCAACTGAAACGTCTCTTCCGCATTTAACCCAACCCCTCTGAATCAGATAAGTGAGGTGGGCTGCCTTAATCGACATATGGTGAGACCATGGTGAGACTATGGTGAGACTATGGTGAGGATATGGTGAGGATATGGTGAGGATATGGTGAGGATATGGTGAGACTATGGTGAGACTATGGTGAGACCATGGTGAGACTATGGTGAGACTATGGTGAGGATATGGTGAGGATATGGTGAGGATATGGTGAGACTATGGTGAGACTATGGTGAGACTATGGTGAGGATATGGTGAGGATATGGTGAGGATATGGTGAGGATATGGTGAGACTATGGTGAGACTATGGTGAGACTATGGTGAGGATATAGTGAGACCATGGTGAGACCATGGTGAGACCATGGTGAGACTATGGTGAGACTATGGTGAGACCATGGTGAGACTATGGTGAGACTATGGTGAGACCATGGTGAGACCATGGTGAGACTATGGTGAGACTATGGTGAGACTATGGTGAGACTATGGTGAGACCATGGTGAGACTATGGTGAGACTATGGTGAGACCATGGTGAAGATATAGTGAGACTATGGTGAGACTATGGTGAGGATATGGAGAAACAGGCCAGGATTAGATTACCAGGTAAATGTAAAATGTGCAACAGCAGCCATAACGTTATTTAAATATTATTTACATTTATGCAAATCAATTAAGAACAAATTCTGATTTACAATTATGGCCGAGGAACAATGGGTTAACTGCCTTTTTCAGAAGCAGAAAGACAGATTTTTATCTTGTTGGCTCAGGAGATTCGATCGAGCAACCTTTTCGGTTACTGGCTACCTGCCACCCCTCCACTCTAACCACTAGGCTACCTGCCACCCCTCCACTCTAACCACTAGGCTACCTGCCACCCCTCCACTCTAACCACTAGGCTACCTGCCACCCCTCCACTCTAACCACTAGGCTACCTGCCACCCCTCCACTCTAACCACTAGGCTACCTGCCACCCCTCCACTCTAACCACTAGGCTACCTGCCACCCCTCCACTCTAACCACTAGGCAACCTGCCACCCCTCCACTCTAACCACTAGGCTACCTGCCACCCCTCCACTCTAACCACTAGGCTACCTTTTTGGTTACAGGCCCAACGCTCTAACCACTAGGCTATCTGCCACCCCTCCACTCTAACCACCAGGCTACCTGCCACCCCAGAGATGTGAGATTAGAGAGGTTTATAATACGCAGGCTGATGAGGATAACATGTGTGTTTAACACAGTGCGTGAGAGGCCCCTGCCTATAGGGTATTTAAGACAGGGAGGTGATGACGGACGTAGCGATAACCCCCAGGTGGGAATACAGAGCAAGGGAACGTGTGTGTGTGTGTGTGTGTGTGTGTGTGTGTGTGTGTGTGTGTGTGTGTGTGTGTGTGTGTGTGTGTGTGTGTGGGTATGGGTGTGCTTGTGCGAGTGAGTGTGGTTGTGCATTCGTGTGTGTGTGTGTGCGTGCATGAGTGTGTGCGTGTTTCCATTATGTCCTGTATTCCTGATTAAGTGAAAGTTGGAGCCAGAAGGACACAGGAGAAAGTTCTGTCAGATGCAATGTGTCTAATAATTACATAATAATACGCGATTCCTATGCCTTGTTGATTGTAACTTAAACCTACAAGCTTCCTATGCCTCGTTGAATGTAACTTAAACCTACAAGCTTCATATGCCTCGTTGAATGCATCTTAAACCTACAAGCTTCATATGCCTCGTTGAATGTAACTTAAACCTACAAGCTTCCTATGCCTCGTTGATTGTAACTTAAACCTACAAGCTTCCTATGCCTCGTTGAATGTAACTTAAACCTACAAGCTTCCTATGCCTCGTTGAATGTAACTTAAACCTACAAGCTTCCTATGCCTCGTTGATTGTAACTTAAACCTACAAGCTTCCTATGCCTCGTTGAATGCATCTTAAACCTGCAAGCTTCATATGCCTCGTTGAATGTAACTTGAACCTACAAGCTTCCTATGCCTCGTTGAATGTAACTTAAACCTACAAGCTTCATATGCCTCGTTGAATGTAACTTAAACCTACAAGCTTCCTATGCCTCGTTGAATGCATCTTAAACCTACAAGCTTCCTATGCCTCGTTGAATGCATCTTAAACCTACAAGCTTCCTATGCCTGGTTGAATGTATTTTAAACATGCAGGCTTCCTATGCCTTGTTGAATGTAATTTAAACTTAGCTGTTAACTGAGGGAAGCCAATACAGCTAAACATATTGGCTTGATACTTTAGGGAAATTTGGGAACATATTTGGAAGCAGAATTAGGTGTGTGTGTGTGTGTGTGTGTGTCTGTGCTCGTGTGTGCTTGCATGTGTGTGTCTGTGTGTGTGTGTCTGTGCTCGTGTGTGTGCGTGTGTGTTTGTGTTTGTGCTCGTGTGTGTGCTTGCATGTGTGTGTGTTTGCATGTGTGTGTGTGTGTCTGTGTTCGTGTGTGCTTGCGTGTGTGTGTGTGTGTTTGTGTTTGTGTTTGTGCTTGTGTGTGTGTGTGTGTGTGTGTGTGTGTGTGTGTCTGTGTGTGTTTGTGCTCGTGTGTGTGCTTGCGTGTGTGTGTGTGTGTGTGTGGGAGTGTGTGTTTGTGTGTGTGTGTGTGTGTTGTGTCTGTGCTCGTGTGTGTGCTTGCATGTGTGTGTGTGTGTGTGTGTGTGTCTGTGTATGCATCTTCATAAATGATGTAGGGGTTGTCAGGAGGATGCTATCAATAGGGGGTCTCCTGTCTCAGGAGTCGTCCTGCTGTGAATCATGGCTGGGTTTCCTCTCCAATGTAATTACCATATCGTAATTAACAACTAATCGTACTTTACGATGAACGAGTCTGACTCAAATAATTCCCATTACACAGCCCCCCCCCCCCCCCCCCCCCAAAAAAAAAAAAGAGACACTGCAATTATGGGATGATGCAGAAACATAACAATCCCATCGAAGGCAAGCGTTTCTGAAACATAGTCGTTCATTGAAAATTGGAAATTCGATTTACTTAAACAGTGTCGATGGGTACAGCAGATGGGTACGGCAGAGGAAACCAGTGACTATAATAGTTAAACAGCTGGGAGGCTTTGTGTCGTAAATGCCAGAGTGAACTTCGACAGAAGAGGGAAACAATGAGGGAAAAAAAACATGTTTTATTCTCAATTGTATCGTTTCATCTTTTTATAGCTCTCACCTCTCTTCCTTTACCGCGCTGAGGATGAAAGACCAACAAGACGGTTTGACCAACATGACATCACATTTTGACACGTTTATCCACATTTTTCCAAAAAGTCACATTTCAAAGTGATTTTGACACCCTGGGTTGAGTCCTCCTGCTCAGCATAGTTCTGTTTCTCCAAACATCACACTTCTACATTTCTCCGAACATCACATTTTGAAGTTAAGTGTTAAGGTTTTGGATAGGGTTAAAACATAACTTAAGGCATTCTGTTTCACCTGTCCTCGTTATTGTCTCCACCCCCTCCAGGTGTGTCTTATTTTTCCCAGTGTAGTTATACCCGAGTTTCCTGTCTCTCTGTGCCAGTTCGTTATCTATGTTTCCAAGTCTATCAGCGTGTTTCCCGTTCTCCTGCTTTTTGCATTCTTCTTTTTCTAGTCCTCCCGGTTTTGACCCTTGCCTGTTTCTGGACTCTGTACCCTCCTGCCTGACCATTCTGCCTGCCTTGACCACGAGCCTGTCTGCCACTCTGTACCACCTGGACTCTGTACCCTCCTGCCTGACCATTCTGCCTGCCTTGACCACGAGCCTGTCTGCCACTCTGTACCTCCTGGACTCTGTATCCTTCTGCCTGACCATTCTGCCTGCCTTGACCACGAGCCTGTCTGCCACTCTGTACCTCCTGGACTCTGTATCCTTCTGCCTGACCATTCTGCCTGCCTTGACCACGAGCCTGTCTGCCACTCTGTACCTCCTGGACTCTGATCTGGTTGTGACCTTTTTGCCTGTCCACGACCATTCTCTTGCCTTCCCCTTTTTGGATGATTAGACATTGTAAGACTCCAATCATCTGCCTCCTGTGTCTGCAACTGGGTCTCATCCAATCCAAATGGTTAAGGTAAGGGTTAAGATTTGGAATAGGGGTAAAACCCTAAAATGTGTCTACCACTGGGATTGAAACGTAAATCTTCTCTATCAGAAACACATATTCTCTATCAGCCATATCAATCCTGTACCCCCACCATGTTTCCCTCTAGTCCATATGAATGCTTCCTTGTGTCCTTGTGTCTTTCATTGTCTCTGGCTTTCTCATCCACCTGTTCATGAACAGATAAGACACATCAAAACAGGTGGGTTAGTGGGGAATGATCATTATGACTATAAGAAACCATATTCATATTATTTTAAATAGTTTTTCACTCTGCTGTTTTTCTACTTGGTTATTCTCTAATTCTCACTATAAACTTGGTGATTCGATCCCTGAATTCTGATTGGCTGAAGCTCATGGTATATCAGACCGTATACCACGGGTATTACCAAAAACAAAAAATGTTTTACCTCTCTAATTACGTTGGTAACCAGTTTATAATATTAATAAGGCTCCTCGGGGGATCGTGGTACATGGCCAATATACCACGGCCAAGGGTTGTATCCAGGCACTCTGTGTTGCGTTATGCGGAAGAACAGCCCTTAGCTGTGGTATATTGGCCATATACCACACCTCCTCGGGCTTCATTGGTTAAATAAACTGTACAGTATGTAAAACAATTAGCCTGCAGCAATATGATTCCTTAATGAATGTGACATATCAGTGACTGATGCTTGACATAATATTGACTGTGTTATCTGCATTTTAACCCCTCCCCCTTATCGTCATGACAACTCCACCACCATCAAGGTTGGATAAGTCCATGGATAGATCAATTGCTTGATCACTGATTGGCTCCTACATAAGCATGCATACTAGTCCACCCATCAGTAGACCAGAGCAGGACTTTGAGACAAGTGATCTATCTATCCATGATCTATGGGATTATCCACTTGTTCCTTCAAAATGAGAAGCTCCTATGTTTGTCATTTAATATGACCTTTGCTACGTATTTATGGAAGTCACTTCTGCCTGTGTAAAACATCTAGTTGAGAAAGTAATCTTGAACTGGTGGAGTTGCCAAATAAATGCAACAGAGGATTTATGAGTTAAATAATGAAGACATTTGTAATTACAACAGCACAGTCGCCTATGCTATCATACAAATCTGCTGTGGCTTTCAGAGAGAGAGAGATTAGTCAAATGAATGTTCAGAGGCAGCATCATCACCGGGAGCAGTTTCCTGTGCCTGGTGATGTTGCAGTTTGCAGTGCAGTATGGGTAGAGTGCTGGAGTGCCCCGATGCAAAACAAATCCTTCATTACTGAGAGAGAGAGAGTTGAATGGAGGTTCTGTCTACAGTCAGCGGGAATGATCAGAGAAAACAGAGGTGGTCTTACCTGAAACCCTGATGAAGACAGCTTTCTGTAGAAATGTTGGTGAATAAATGATTATTGGAGCTTCTAGATTGTACAGCTTTAACCTATTATTTTAAAAGATCTTCTGAGGTGAAGATCCACTACTGCAACTCTTTGACCGGTTATGGAGTCGTATATTCTCTGACCCTGAGTGATGACAGTTTTAAAGGACCAACTTTTTATGACTTGACATGGTCCTATGGGGTGAGACATCTAACAAGCTCACAGTCTCACTGCAGAATCTGACATTTATCCACACGTCTCCAAAATGTCAAATTTCCAAGTTGCTGAAAAACGTAAAAATTCAAAAAGTGTTTTTTTGACACTCTGGGTTCTCTCCTCCTGCTGAGAAACATTGACAGGTAGCCTAGTGGTTAGAGTGTTGGGCTGGTAACCGAAAGGTTGCTAGATCGAATCCCAGAGCTGACAAAATAAAAATATCATTCTGCCCATGAACAAGGCAGTTAACATGCTGTTCCTAGGTCCTCATTGTAAATAAGAATTCAACTGACTTGCCTAGTTAAACTATCTAAAATACAATTTTTCCAAACAACAGATTAACAGAAGAATATTAAATAATTAAGAAGATTTTAGTTAAAACATTACATTTAGGCACTCCTTCTGGAATGGTTAAGGATAGGGTTAAAAACAAAATGATAATACACAAAAAACTAATAAGTGTCCACCACTAGGATCAAACACACAACCTTCTAATCCAGAGTCATGGGATTACATTAATACAGCACCCCAATACCCAAGCCTACTTGATGGTTGTAGTACTCACTGTTGCCCCTAGCGGCAGGTTTTGTAGGCATTTCCTGGACGTCCTCTGGGCGTGGATTGACATCCAATTTCGTCTTCAATCTTGAGCAATCTGTATAATAATGTGGATACTTTCAACCTTTGTTTTACTAGGCAAGTCAGTTCATGAACACATTCTTATTTACAATGACAGCCTAGGAACGGTGGATTAACTGCCTTGTTGAGGGGCAGAACAACAGATTTTTGCCAGCTCAGGGATTTGATCTTGCAACCTTTCGGTTACTAGTCACTGTGACTAGCTGGCTACCACCCTGTACTCTACCCCGCACCTTAGAGACTGCTGACCTATGTACATGGCCATTGAACACCATTGGTCATTAATAATGTTTACATTCTGTTTTACACACTTCACAGTATACAGTATATAATTTATTCTAGTCATGGTTCATCCTATATAACTACTTCTGTACATACACTCCCGACGTTGCTCGTCCTAATATTTCTATATTTCTTCATTCCATTCTTATTTATTTTTAGATTTGTGTGTATTGTTAGATAGTAGTGCTCTGTTGGAACACAAGCATTTTGCAACCAATACAATTTGAAGCCCACGTGGGGGTTCTGTACACATGATTATACATATATATAACTGTGACACAAGCTTTGCGTCATGTGCCGCTTCGTGTCAGTTTTTAAAAGCATTCGAATCCTTCTGTGACCACGCCATTTGTGATGGGTCTGTTGGAGAGACTACATTATTGAGTAGCAAGTTGTGTGCAAATGCTGGAAAAGTGAAAGCCACGTGGGAATAGAGTTTATAAATTTGCAGACAACTTGCAGGATGTAATTACTGCTGTTAAGACCCAAGAGTTTTCACGCTGTCTTTCTCCCAATCTCTCTTTTTTGAGAAGCAACAGCCAACTTAACATGGCTTAATTGCCATAAGTTTGTTAAAGGTACTGCATACTGTGTTAGGATCTTAGTGACTCCAAGTTATTGTAAAAAAAAAAAAAAAGTTTTACTTGAATAAATGGTTTAATCTTTGAACAGTAACAAACAGTAACAGAACCCACATCTGTTTTCTGTTTGTGCTGATATTATGCTGTCGACAGCAGCTCAGTTGACATTTTCAAGAAGGTACACCACGAGCCCACGAGCCCAAACATCAACACAAGCTATTAAAAAACCATACATCGGTGCTATGAAAACAGGATTTGCAACAGGGATTAGCTGTACTTTCTGTTGCAAACTCAATAATTGATGTTTGTGACTAAATTATGTCCAGAGATACAGCCTGGTCTAAAAGCAACCCTATGAAATCCTTACTAATGAAACGGGACTGTCGCTAGCTAGTCTCAGGGAATGAAGTGCATGTAAAGACAGATATGAAATGGCAAAGATCGTTCGTCTAAATGTATTTTCTTAATTTCTCACATCATGTTAGCTGACGCAATCCCGAGAGACACATCCCACTAACACTGTTATAACATGGTAATATATTTCAAGTTATGAATAAATCTCTTGTTAAAAAAAAAATCACCAATCCTTCCGTTGCTAGGGTGTTGGAGAGTTGTAAAACAGAGGTCAATGTTCAATTGATCCAAGTTTCCTCGATGGATGAAAGAGATGGGATGAGAGGTACCGAGGGACTAAGAGAAAAAGACGAGGGTGAATTATGTCATGGTGTCTGGTGGTGGGTTCCATACATCTACGATCAGGGGTTTTTAAATGAATACATTTGAATGCGTAAAGCCTTTGTGTTGCCATGGCGTTGATTACTAATTCTGTTGCATCCCCACACGTGCTACCCATACGGTACCTCATCTCCCGCCCTGAGAGAGACAACAGAACATGTAATAAAAGAGGAATGGTGTCTGGGTCGCCTGCCGTCGTCTGTCGTTTATCTGACAGGGGGAGGCTTTGTAGCTGCTTCTATATCATCTTTTGATGTTGTGATCTCTTTCCGCTTTGTGGAAATGTCCACTGAATGGAGGATTTATTGAAAACTTGATTGTCGTGTCTCCCCAAGCTAATTTTTTTAATCAAAACATGGAATGGGATTGGAGAAAATTCCGCAAAACACTGTCAACTGAATTGACAGTCTATTGGTTCTCATTGTCAATGTCAGCCTTCTGTTTTGATATGGTCGCCAAGGAAACGTCACTCCTCTTTGCTTCGGTTGTTGATTCTCTTCTGAAGAACTGCTCTAAATGTTTTGCAAACACAATCAATGTCACTTTTAAAAAAACGTTTCTGGTGGTCACTCCGTTGTTTTTTGTTTATTTCAGGTAGCCGACACAAGGGCTGACAGAATCACACATCCTATCAGCATGTCAGCCAGTGGCCCGTAATGAAAGAGATACAGTGGCATGACATCGAAGGTTAAAATGGGGGCATGACTTCTTAGCCCCGCCTCCCTGCCCTCCATCTTGGGCTGAATCTCTCCCCGTGTAGAATGAGTCCTCAGAGGTACATGTTCGTTCACACACACACACACACACACACACACACACACACACACACACACATATCTGAGACCAGTGTAACAGCAAGATTCAATACTTCCTTTCGAGGAAATGTGTGTATTTGTAAGTCAGCGCGTGTGTCTGTCTATATGACGTCTGAAAAAAACGTATCAGGTTGTGTTACTGTAAATTACACCCTTTTATAAATTCTATTAAGATGAATTTAACGTGTGTTGTTTGAGTCTGTTGTACCTACTACTCTGTACTCGATGTCATGACATCATTACAGTTTTAGTCATTAACAAATCATTATGTAATAAACGCATAATATATCTGTGTGTGTTTGAGACTGTGAAGAAGACAATCCAACCATTATCGTCGCCTTCCTTTCAGATCTCTACAAATAGCACAAAGCATTCCAAGTGGCACACATCACAGTGTGAGACCTGCAGGAGGATCGGACAGTTCTGACTGTGAGGGTTCTGACGTCACCGAATGGATGGAACCGTTTAGGATAATCTAATGCCAAGCCCCAGGCCCATCACGCCAGGATGGGTAAACACACACACACACACACACACGTGAGTACACACAAATCAAAAACCACCTGCTATTCTTCATTTTAAGAGCATATAAGCTCTGCATACATTAATACTATACTAAAGAAGAGCGGTCGAGCTCATGGCTATAACGTCTTAGTTCTGATGTTTATGTACACTATATATGCACGATAAAATCCCTATATAATACACTGTATCTATGCTATATAATACACTATATATAAACTATAGAGACACTCAGGGTTGGGGAGTAACAGATTACATGTCTATTGATTCCATTAAAGGGAACACAACAAACTGGGAACTGTAATCCGTTACGTTTACCAGCTAAAATATTTTAATCAGATTACAGATACTTTTGAAAAACTAGGCGATTACTTAGAGGATTACTTTTAAATTCAGAAAGGATGTTTGCGGAAAAATATATATATATTTTTTGTTTTTATATTGTATATTGTTTTTTTGACAATGACATTCAAATCAGCATTGGAAGAAAAGAAAAAAAGCGCAAGTTAAAGTTTGTTCCACCTGAGTGAGTTTGACCACCAATCAGAGACCACTACGACGACACACCAAATGATGACCACCAATCAGAGACCACTACGACGACACACCAAATGATGACCACCAATCAGAGACCACTGTGATGACGCACCAAATGATGACCACCAATCAGAGACCACTGTGATGACGCACCAAATGATGACCACCAATCAGAGACCACTGTGATGACGCACCAAATGATGACCACCAATCAGAGACCACTGTGATGACGCACCAAATGATGACCACCAATCAGAGACCACTGTGATGACACACCAAATGATGACCACCAATCAGAGACCACTACGATGACACACCAAATGATGACCACCAATCAGAGACCACTACGATGACACACCAAATGATGACCGCCAATCAGAGACCACTGTGATGACACACCAAATGATGACCACCAATCAGAGACCACTGTGATGACACACCAAATGATGACCACCAATCAGAGACCACTGATGACACACCAAATGATGACCACCAATCAGAGACCACTTTGATGACATACCAAATGGGTTTGGAATAGTCTTTTGTAGGTCCAAACTATGTCTTTCAATGGTGCGACTGCTGTCGTCATCCAAAGATTATCCAACTTGAATAAACGCTTGGAGGGAAAGGTGACATCAGTGATGTAATCTACTGCGATATGGATATCACTTATTATTGATATCTACACATCGCATTGATGTGAATCACATTGCTCCTCTCTCATTTAGCTATATGTGATTTACGGATTGTGGTTGTTGTAGATGTCTGTTCACAAAGCTAAATGTGTAATTGAACCAATGACCTTCAGCCTGCCCCTAGACCCAGCTACCTGCCTCCTCCTGTGTATGACCTTCAGCCTGCCCCTAGACCCAGCTACCTGCCTCCTCCTGTGTATGACCTTCAGCCTGCCCCTGGACCCAGCTACCTGCCTCCTCCTGTGTATGACATTCTGCCTGCCCATGGACCCAGCTACCTGCCTCCTCCTGTGTATGACCTTCTGCCTGCCCCTGGACCCAGCTACCTGCCTCCTCCTGTGTATGACCTTCAGCCTGCCCCTGGACCCAGCTACCTGCCTCCTCCTGTGTATGACCTTCTACCTGCCCCTGGACGCAGCTACCTGCCTCCTCCTGTGTATGACCTTCAGCCTGCCCCTGGACCCAGCTACCTGCCTCCTCCTGTGTATGACATTCTGCCTGCCCATGGACCCAGCTACCTGCCTCCTCCTGTGTATGACCTTCTGCCTGCCCCTGGACCCAGCTACCTGCCTCCTCCTGTGTATGACCTTCAGCCTGCCCCTGGACCCAGCTACCTGCCGCCTCCTGTGTATGACCTTCTGCCTGCCCCTGGACCCAGCTACCTGCCTCCTCCTGTGTATGACCTTCTGCCTGCCCCTGGACCCAGCTACCTGCCTCCTCCTGTGTATGACATTCTGCCTGCCCCTGGACCCAGCTACCTGCCTCCTCCTGTGTATGACCTTCTGCCTGCCCCTGGACCCAGCTACCTGCCTCCTTCTGTGTATGACCTTCTACCTGCCCCTGGACGCAGCTACCTGCCTCCTCCTGTGTATGACCTTCAGCCTGCCCCTGGACCCAGCTACCTGCCTCCTCCTGTGTATGACATTCTGCCTGCCCCTGGACCCAGCTACCTGCCTCCTCCTGTGTATGACCTTCTGCCTGCCCCTGGACCCAGCTACCTGCCTCCTCCTGTGTATGACCTTCAGCCTGCCCCTGGACCCAGCTACCTGCCGCCTCCTGTGTATGACCTTCTGCCTGCCCCTGGACCCAGCTACCTGCCTCCTCCTGTGTATGACCTTCTGCCTGCCCCTGGACCCAGCTACCTGCCTCCTCCTGTGTATGACATTCTGCCTGCCCCTGGACCCAGCTACCTGCCTCCTCCTGTGTATGACCTTCTGCCTGCCCCTGGACCCAGCTACCTGCCTCCTCCTGTGTATGACCTTCTGCCTGCCCCTGGACCCAGCTACCTGCCTCCTCCTGTGTATGACTTTCTGCCTGCCCCTGGACCCAGCTACCTGCCTCCTCCTGTGTATGACCTTCTGCCTGCCCCTGAACCCAGCTACCTGCCTCCTCCTGTGTATGACCTTCTGCCTGCCCCTGGACCCAGCTACCTGCCTCCTCCTGTGGTCCTTTGCTAATAAACACCTGCTGCACCCTGCGCTTGAAACCAGCTATCTGTCTCACTTCGTATTCATTACAGTAGCTTATAGTGTTTATGGTGTATTCTGTAGTTTGTAGCTTACACTGCTTACACTGTATGTGGATTATATTTTGTCTTTATATCCTGCTATTGTCCGTCTCTATACCCCGTTTATTGCCTGTATACCCTGTTCATTGTCTGTCTGTATAGCCTGTGCATTGGCTGTCTGTATAGCCTGTGCATTGTCTGTCTGTATAACCTGTGCATTGTCTGTCTGTATACCCTGTGCATTGTCTGTCTGTATACCATGTACATTGTCTGTATACCCCGTTTTTATTGTCTGTCTGTATGTCCTGTGCATTGTCTGTCTGTATGTCCTGTGCATTGTCTGTATACCCCGTTTATTGTCTGTCTGTATGTCCTGTGCATTGCCTGTCTGTATGTCCTGTGCATTGTCTGTCTGTATAGCCTGTGCATTGTCTGTCTGTATAGCCTGTGCATTGTCTGTCTGTATAGCCTGTGCATTGTCTGTCTGTATACCCTGTGCATTGTCTGTATACCCCGTTTTTATTGTCTGTCTGTATGTCCTGTGCATTGTCTGTCTGTATGTCCTGTGCATTGTCTGTCTGTATACCCTGTGCATTGTCTGTATACCCCGTTTATTGTCTGTTTACCCTGTTCATTGTCTTTGTCTTCTGTTTAATGATGGCAGCACAATTCCACGAGTCGAATTCATGTACATGAAGATGTATTTAGCGAATACAGGTGATTCTGATTACGCTGAGGACAGTGAAAGATCTCGTGGCATCTGGAGATGACTCCTGGGTTCTGTCCTTCAATTCTTGGGGGAGAAGACATAACCCAGAGATGCGCTTTGGACCTTTGACAACATATGGAGAGGGAGAGGGACAGAGGGAGACAGAGGGAGACAGAGGGAGACAGAGGGAGACAAAGGGAGACAGAGGGAGAGGGACAGGGACAGAGACAGAGGGAGAGACAGAGACAGAGGGACAGAGACAGAGGGACAGAGACAGAGACAGGGACAGAAATGTACCGACTTCTATGGTTCAACAGTGTTTTCTTCAAATGCATCTTCCAAAATGTCTCTTCTTAGTAAAACATGTTACCTGGGTTTGATCATGTCCGGGTTTAAGAGTCACTGGAAGGGCATAAAGTAGTTCATCATGGGTCCTCATTCCTTCCTCCATGTTGGTCCTGCACTTTTATCCTTGATCATTCATCGTTATCATTCGCATCCATGACAACCAGAATGGGAGTTTATTTGAAACATCATTGGAAGAAGAAGCCTAAATCTTTGTGTAACATTGTTTCATCTGTGTGAATTACAGGGAGATGCTCTGTCGAGGATTTGGAGGACTACATTAACCTTACTGTCTCCATTAGCAGTGAGAGAAGCTGCTATCGAGGCTTGGGACTTATTCACTCTTAATCTCTTCTGTTCTGCCGCAAAGCCTCGTAACAACTCTGAAGCGTTCACACAAAGTTCAATTGAATATTTCCCCTGTTAGACGTGAACACGGTCATTGAGCAGAGACACTCGCCTATTTACAAGACAGTTCAGATCCTACTGTAGAGTTTATTGATTCATTCATAACCAAGTGGGAAGCTGGTAATTACCAGTTGTAAAAGTCATACATATGAGTTGGGTGCATTCCCTTTTTGAACTGGGAAATACCAAACACAGAAGTCATTACAAGGCTTGTGATTGTTTTGCTATTTCTTTCCCATAAAAAGTCTATCCAGAACTGAAAATAATATGTTACCTTTATTTGTTAACAATATGGTGGACTTATTTGTTAACAAGATGGTGCCCTTATTTGTTAACAATATGGTGCCCTTATTTGTTAACAATATGGTGGACTTATTTGTTAACAAGATGGTGCCCTTATTTGTTAACAATATGGTGCCCTTATTTGTTAACAATATGGTGGACTTATTTGTTAACAAGATGGTGCCCTTATTTGTTAACAAGATGGTGCCCTTATTTGTTAACAATATGGTGGACTTATTTGTTAACAAGATGGTGCCCTTATTTGTTAACAATATGGTGGACTTATTTGTTAACAAGATGGTGCCCTTATTTGTTAACAATATGGTGGACTTATTTGTTAACAATATGGTGCCCTTATTTGTTAACAATATGGTGGACTTATTTGTTAACAATATGGTGCACTTATTTGTTAACAATATGGTGCCCTTATTTGTTAACAAAGTATTTGCAATCTACTACATTGTTGTAGCTATTGTATCATTTTATTTTGGTATCATTTTATTTTTATTTTTTTGTAATTGTGCATTGGAAGTTATTGGAATTGTGTACTGATATCACAGAGGAACCCAGTCACATATATTACCATAGCTTCTTCCCACCAGACAGACAGAAAGACAGACACTGCTCGGTCACTCCACTGAGTGTATCGTGGTTACTAAGCAGGTTACTTCCGCCCCACTCCTCGCCCCTACCTGGCATCGAACCAGGGACCCTCTGCACATATCAACGACCAACACCCTCAAAACATCGTTGCCTATCGCTCCACAAAAGCCATGGCCCTTGCAGAGCAAGGGAAACAACTACTTGAAGGTCTCAGAGCAAGTGATGTCACCGAATGAAACTCTATTAGCACGCACCACCGCTAACTAGCTAGCCCTTTCACATCGGTTACACTAGCTAGAACCTAAAAGGGTTATCATTATCTGTCTCCATAGGAGAACCATTTGAAGAACAGTTTTGGGGTCCAGGTAGAATCCTAATGATTCCATGGAAGACCCTTTTGGGTTCCAAAAGTGTTCTACCTGGAACCAAAAATGCCTGGAGCCTGGAACCCTTTATTGTGAGAGTGTAGAGTAATATGACCAGCCATGCTATCTCACTAGACTACAGTAATTAGTATGTATCAGCGGCTGTGGGATAAAAGTGTCTGCTAAATGGCATATGTGATGTGATATTATATTAAAGCCAACTACTAGACTAGAATAATGCTAGCATTTCTCTCTTCTGCCTAACAAGTCACAATCTACTATAATCGTCAAGTAAACAGTTTTCACCAGGTACGACGGTTGGCAATGCTTCCTCGACAGTGTAGTACAACATCAACAAGACAAATTCAAAGTTAAATAAGTCACAAATAAGTAGTAAGAGTAGAATGTAAAGTAATGAAACGGGTATGTACGAAAGAGGATAAATACTACAGTGGCTTGCGAAAGTATTCACCCCCTTGGCACTTTTCCTACCTATATTGTTGCCTTACAACCTGGAATTAATACAATTAATTTTTGGAGGTTATATCATTTGATTTACACAACTACCATTTTTGAAGATCCAAATATCTTTTCATTGTGAATCATACAAGAAATAAGACAAAAAAAAAAAAAAAAACTGAAAACGTGTAGTGTGCATAACTATTCTCCCCCCCAAAAAAGTTAGTACTTTTTGGAGCCACCTTTTTGCAGCAATTACAGATGCAAGTCTCTTGGGGTATGTCTCTATTAGCTTGGCACATCTAGCCACTGGGATTTCTGCCAATTCTTCAAGGCAGAACTGCTTCACCTCCTTCAAGATGGATGGGTTCCGCTGGTGTACAGCAATCTTTGAGTCATACCACAGATTCTCAATTGGATTGAAGTCTGGGATTTGACTAGGCAATTCCAAGACATTTAAATGTTTTCCCTTAAACCACTTGAGTGTTGTTTAGCAGTATGCCAGGGTCATTGTCCTGCTGGAAGGTGAACCTCCGTCCCAGTCTCAAATCTCTGAAAGACTGACCGTTTCCCAGTCCCTGACGATGAAAAACATCCGCACAGCATGATGCTGCCACCACCATGCTTCACTGTGGGGATGATGTTCTCGGGGTGATGAGAGTTGTTGGGTTTGTTCCAGACATAGCGTTTTAAATGACAGCAAAAATTTTAGTCAATTTTAGTCTCATCTGACCAGAGTACATTCTTCCATATGTTTGGGAAGTCTCCCACATGCCTTTTGGTGAACACCAAACTTGTTTTCTTTTATTTTTATTTTACCAATGGCTTTTTGCTGGCCTCTCTCCCATAAAGCCCAGCTCTATGGAGATTGCAGCTTAAAGTGATCCTATGGACAGATACTCCAAACTCCACTGTGGAGCTTTGCACTTCCTTCAGGGTTATCGTTGGTCTCTTTGTTGCCTCTCTGATTAATGCCCTCTTTGTCTGGTCTGTGAGTTCCAGTGGGCGGCCAACTCTTAGCAGGTTTGTTGTGGTTCCATATTCTTTCTATTTTTTTAGTAATGGATTTAATGGTGCTCCATGGGATGTTCAAAGTTTTGGATATTTTTTATAACCTAACCCTAATCTGTACTTCTCCACAACCTTGTCCCTGACCTGTTTGGAGAGCTCCTTGTTCTTGCCTGGTGGTGCTTGCCTGGTGGTGCCCCTTGCTTTGTGGTATTGCAGACTCTGGGGCCTTTCAGAACAGGTGTGTATATATACTGAAATCACATGTCACCTAGATTGCACACAGGGGGACTTTATTTAAGTAATTATGTGACCTGAAGGTAATTGGTTGCACCAGATCTTATTTAGGGGCTTCATGGCAAAGGGGGTGAAAACATGTACACAAACCACTTGTCTGTTTTTATTTTGTGTAATTTTTTTAAACAAGTACATTTTTTTATTTCACTTCACCAATTTGGACTATTTTGTGTATGTCCATTAAA
>NC_143024.1:91159482-91214482 GCF_057628025.1 Oncorhynchus mykiss | reverse complement strand
TTGCAGCCAAATATGTATTTTCCTGCCATAGCCTGAGGGACACTGAATAATAACATCTGCATAGTAAACAGTAACTTACTTATTATTACTATTATTGTTATTACTATAATTATTAATGTTTACTGTAGACTGTTACCATTTTATTGTATTTATTTTTGTATTATTATTTACTACCATTTTATATTATTATTTGCTATCATTTACAATTTTGTTACAATGTATATTGTATACATTGTTGCTTTGGCAATATTGACACAATGTTTTTCATGCCAATAAAGCAGCTTGAATTTGAGAGAGAGGTAGAGGGAGAGAGACATAGAGAGATACATAGAGACAGAGAGACAGACAGAGAGAGAGAAAGAGAGAGAGAGAGAGACAGAGAGAGAGAGAGAGAGAGAGAGAGAGAGAGAGACAGAGAGAGAGAGAGAGAGACAGAGAGAGAGAGAGAGAGAGAGAGAGAGAGAGAGACAGAGAGAGAGAGAAGGACAGAGAGAGAGAGAGAGAGAGAGAGAGAGAGAGGTAGAGGGAGAGAGACAGAGAGAGAGAGAAGGACAGAGAGAGAGAGAGAGAGAGAGAGAGAGAGAGAGAGAGAGAGAGACAGATCATTTTGCAGATATCCACTGCATATGCAAACACAGTAATAGGCTGACTTTTACAGCCAAGTTTATCACTGCTCTAATTCCCCTGTCATGACGTGACTGGCAATTTTCCCCTGGCCAAGCACATTCCCAGCTACAGGTCCACTCTTTCTCACTGCTGTTAAATAGGGATCCTGCCTTGATAGAGGAGAAACAGTAGGAGGCATGGGATGTAATGGGAGCAGGTTGAGGAATGTTGCAGCCTTTATCATATCTCACAGTGACCTGCACAGGTCTTATCTTATCTCACAGTAACCTACACAGGTCTTCTCTTATCTCACAGTGACCTACACAGGTCGTATCTTATCTCACAGTGACCTACACAGGTCTTCTCTTATCTCACAGCAACCTACACAGGTCTTCTCTTATCTCACAGTAACCTACACAGGTCTTACCTTATCTCACGGGGACCTACACAGGTCTTCTCTTATATCACAGGGACCTACAAAGGTCTTCTCTTATCTCACAGAGACCTACACAGGTCTTATCTTATCTCTCACTGAACTACACAGGTCTTATCTTATCCCACAGTAAACTACACAGGTCGTATCTTATCTCACAGTAACCTACACAGGTATTATCTTATCGCACAGTGACCTACACAGGTCTTCTCTTATCTCACAGGGACCTACACAGGTCTTATCTTATCTCTCACTGAACTACACAGGTCTTATCTTATCCCACAGTAAACTACACAGGTCTTATCTTATCTTACAGTGACCTACACAGGTCTTATCTTATCTCTCACTGACCTACACAGGTCTTCTATTATCTCACAGTGACCTGCACAGGTCGTATCTTATCTCACAGTGACCTGCACAAGTCGTATCTTATCTCACAGGGACCTACACAGGTTTTATCTTATCTCACAGTGACCTACACATGTCTTATCTTATCTCTCACTGAACTACACAGGTACACATCTTATCCCAGAGTAAACTACACAGGTCTTATCTTATCTCACAGTGACCTGCACAAGTCGTATCTTATCTCACAGTGACCTACACAGGTTTTATCTTATCTCACAGTGACCTACACATGTCTTATCTTATCTCTCACTGAACTACACAGGTACACATCTTATCCCAGAGTAAACTACACAGGTCTTATCTTATCTCACAGTAACCTACACAGGTATTATCTTATCTCACAGTGACCTGCACAGGTCTTCTCTTATCTCACAGTAACCTACACAGGTCTTCTCTTATCTCACAGTAACCTACACAGGTCTTACCTTATCTCACATGGACCTACACAGGTCTTCTCTCATGTCACAGGGACCTACACAGGTCTTCTCTTATCTCACAGGGACCACAGGTCTTCTCTTATCTCACAGTGACCTGCACAGGTCGTTTCTTATCTCACAGGGACCTACACAGGTCTTCTCTTATCTCACAGTGACCTACACAGGTCTTATCTTATCTCTCACTGACCTACACAGGTCTTATTTTATCTCACAGTAACCTACACAGGTCTTATCTTATCTCACAGTAACCTACACATGTCTTATCTTATCTCACAGTGACCTGCGCATGTCTTATCTTATCTCACAGTAACCTTCACAGGTCTTACCTTATCTCACAGTAACCTACACAGGTCTTATCTTATCTCACAGTGACGTACACAGGTCTTATTTTATCTCACAGTAACCTACACAGGTCATATCTTATCTCACAGTGACCTACACAGGTCTTATCTTATCTCACAATGACTTATCCAGGTCTTATCTTATCTCACAGTGAATTACACAGGTCTTATCTTATCTCACAATAACCTACACATGTCTTCTCTTATCTCACAGTAACCTACACAGGTCTTATCTTATATCACAGTGACCTACACAGGTCTTATCTTATCTCACAGTAACCTACACAGGTCTTATCTTATCTCACAGTGACTTACACAGGTCTTATCTTATCTCACAGTAACCTACATAGGTATTCTCTTATCTCACAGTGACCTACACAGGTCTTGTCTTATCTCACAGGGACCACAGGTCTTCTCTTATCTCACAGTGACCTACACAGGTCTTATCTTATCTTACAGTGACCTACACAGGTCTTATCTTATCTCTCACTGACCTACACAGGTCTTCTATTATCTCACAGTGACCTGAACAGGTATTATCTTATCGCACAGTGACCTACACAGGTCTTCTCTTATCTCACAGGGACCTACACAGGTCTTATCTTATCTCTCACTGAACTACACAGGTCTTATCTTATCCCACAGTAAACTACACAGGTCTTATCTTATCTTACAGTGACCTACACAGGTCTTATCTTATCTCTCACTGACCTACACAGGTCTTCTATTATCTCACAGTGACCTGCACAGGTCGTATCTTATCTCACAGTGACCTGCACAAGTCGTATCTTATCTCACAGGGACCTACACAGGTTTTATCTTATCTCACAGTGACCTACACAGGTCTTATCTTATCTCTCACTGAACTACACAGGTACACATCTTATCCCAGAGTAAACTACACAGGTATTATCTTATCTCACAGTGACCTGCACAGGTCTTCTCTTATCTCACAGTAACCTACACAGGTCTTCTCTTATCTCACAGTAACCTACACAGGTCTTACCTTATCTCACATGGACCTACACAGGTCTTCTCTTATATCACAAGGACCACAGGTCTTCTCTTATCTCACAGTGACCTGCACAGGTCGTTTCTTATCTCACAGTGACCTACACAGGTCTTATCTTATCTCTCACTGACCTACACAGGTCTTCTATTATCTCACAGTGACCTGAACAGGTCGTATCTTATCTCACAGTGACCTGCACAAGTCATATCTTATCTCACAGGGACCTACACAAGTCTTCTCTTATCTCACAGTGACCTACACAGGTTTTATCTTATCTCACAGTGACCTACACAGGTCTTATCTTATCTCTCACTGAACTACACAGGTACACATCTTATCCCAGAGTAAACTACACAGGTATTATCTTATCTCACAGTGACCTGCACAGGTCTTCTCTTATCTCACAGTAACCTACACAGGTCTTCTCTTATCTCACAGTAACCTACACAGGTCTTACCTTATCTCACATGGACCTACACAGGTCTTCTCTTATATCACAAGGACCACAGGTCTTCTCTTATCTCACAGTGACCTGCACAGGTCGTTTCTTATCTCACAGTGACCTACACAGGTCTTATCTTATCTCTCACTGACCTACACAGGTCTTATCTTATCTCACAGTAACCTTCACAGGTCTTATCTCATCTCACAGTAACCTACACAGGTCTCATTTTATCTCACAGTAACCTACACAGGTCTTATCTTATCTCACAGTGACCTACACAGGTCTTATCTTATCTCACAGTGACTTATCCAGGTCTTATCTTATCTCTCACAGTGAATTACACAGGTCTTATCTTATCTCACAATAACCTACACATGTCTTATCTTATCTCACAGTAACCTACACAGGTCTTATCTTATATCACAGTGACCTACACAGGTCTTATCTTATCTCACAGTAACCTACACAGGTCTTATCTTATCTCACAGTAACCTACACAGGTCTTATCCTATCTCTCACTGACCTACACATGTCTTACCTAATCTCACAGTGACCTAAATAGGTATTATCTCATCTCACAGTAACCTACACAGGTCTTATCTTATCTCACAGTGACTTACACAGGTCTTATCTTATCTCACAGTGAATTACACAGGTCTTATCTTATCTCACAATAACCTACACAGGTCTTCTCTTATCTCACAGTGACCTACACAGGTCTTATCCTCTCTCACAGTAACTTACACAGGCATTTAGGTCCAAGACAGGGTTTTCATCACTCCTCTGTCCCTGTAACAGTGCCACGTGCAGAGGTGAAGTGACCTTGATTTAGTCACTAGGAAACAACCAGGCTATGCCAGTCGCTGGATTCACATCAGTGTTTCTTTCTGATATTCACTGATAGAATGTCTTATTATTATTGCTATTGATTTGTCGGAGAGTCATAGTGATTACAGATTTAGGCAATCTTTAACTTTACATAATATAATATCACATTTTATTACACATTAGCCTGTCAGTGTGTGTTGTTCACGTCGCTCTTGCCTGTGTGTTTGTCTTCATGCTAATGTGTAGTATACTTGGGGGCTTGTAAAGCCAGGGCCTCTACTGTAATAAAATAAGACTGAACCTGGCCTTGGAGACATGGCCAAGCACTCTTGGAGAATTAGACAGGGGCTTGAGTTGTGTTTTTTTTCAACTAGCCTCAAGTGATCACTGTCAAATACCCAGGATTACGATAATTATTTTCTTCCCAGTGTTTTAAATCTCTGTTATGTTTTGTTTTTCTGTTTTAAATGCAGCCTAAAATCCCCATTATCCACAGATTACCTCATTTGAAAGGAATCTGCAGTGTGGAGTACTCCCCCTCCCGTACCTCCATGTTGAAGTCAGCAGGCAGCTGAAATGTTGCGAACGGTTTTCACACATATCTGTTTTTCTGCCTAATTAGAGGCAGAATGGATGGGGATGGAGAGGAGTTTTGTAGTGCGAAACACAATGTTTGAATAAGAAATTACAGTAATTTGTTTATTATACATAAAAACCATTGGAATAAACAATGGGCGGGTGATTTATGGACAGTAATACCCCACGTCGGTTTCACAAGAAACAATGACACAACTGGGTTCATCTGGTATTAGTGTGATAACTTGATGGGTGGTCGTTAATAGATGGGTTTACAGTCTATAAGAGTCTATTGACTTACTCAGTAGCAAGCTTGTAAAGAGAGTACATGAGTTACTGGGGTCAGTGTGCTGCTAACAGCTAGGCTTCCTCCACTGTCTGACTGCCCCATACTGGGCTCTAACCAGTGATCCTCTGGTTCGCAACACACCTGAATGCCCTCCTTGACCATATTCCAATGGGTTGAGCTCCATTCATGACATTTCCAGCTAGCTGTGCAGGGATCTTATGTTATGTTGCAGCTGTGCAGTGCGTTTACGGTATGTTCTAGCTGTGCAGTGCGTTTAATGTATGTTCTAGCTGTGCAGTGAGTTCACGGTATGTTCTAGCTGTGCAGTTAGTTTACGGTATGTTCTAGCTGTGCAGTGAGTTTACAGTATGTTCTAGCTGTGCAGTGAGTTTACGGTATGTTCTAGCAGTGCAGTGAGTTTACGGTATGTTCTAGCTGTGCAGTGAGTTTACAGTGTGTTCTAGCTGTGCAGTGAGTTTACGGTATGTTCTAGCTGTGCAGTGAGTTTACAGTATGTTCTAGCTGTGCAGTGCGTTTAATGTATGTTCTAGCTGTGCAGTGAGTTTATGGTATGTTGCAGCTGTGCAGTGCGTTTACGGTATGTTCTAGCTGTGCAGTGAGTTTACGGTATGTTCTAGCTGTGCAGTGAGTTTACGGTATGTTCTAGCTGTGCAGTGAGTTTACGGTATGTTTTAGCAGTGCAGTGAGTTTACAGTATTTTCTAGCAGTGCAGTGAGTTTACAGTATGTTCTAGCTGTGCAGTGAGTTTACGGTATGTTCTAGCAGTGCAGTGAGTTTACAGTATTTTCTAGCTGTGCAGTGAGTTTACGGTATTTTCTAGCTGTGCAGTGAGTTTACGGTATGTTCTAGCTGTGTATAGTTTACGGTATGTTCTAGCTGTGCAGTGAGTTTACGGTATGTTCTAGTTGTACAGTGAGTTTAGGGTATGTTCTAGCTGTGCAGTGAGTTTACGGTATGTTCTAGCTGTGTATAGTTTACGGTATGTTCTAGCTGTGCAGTGAGTTTACGGTATGTTCTAGCTGTGCAGTGAGTTTACGGTATGTTCTAGCTGTGCAGTGAGTTTACGGTATGTTCTAGCTGTGCAGTGAGTTTACGGTATGTTCTAGCTGTGCAGTGAGTTTACGGTATGTTCTAGCTGTGCAGTGAGTTTACGGTATGTTCTAGCTGTGCAGTGATTTTAAGGTATGTTCTAGCTGTGCAGTGAGTTTACGGTGTGTTCTAGCTGTGCAGTGAGTTTACGGTATGTTCTAGCTGTGCAGTGAGTTTACGGTGTGTTCTAGCTGTGCAGTGAGTTTACGGTATGTTTTAGGACACATCTCGCTGAAGCCAAATCTCCGAACTCATACCGTACTGCGTCGCAGGTAAAAGAAAGGTCTTCCTGCTTATTTTCTATATCCATTAAAGGTTAATGTCCACTGCTTGTCATCCGATGGGCTACCGAGTGGCGCAGCGGTCTAGCGCACTGCATCTCAGTGCAAGAGGCGTCACTACAGTTCTAGGCTGAATCACAACCGGCAGTTATAGTGAGACCCAAAGGAATGGCGCACAATTGGCAGAGCGTTGTCCGGGTTTGGTAAGCCCTCCTTGTAAATAACAATTTGTTCTTAACATGTCTTGCCTAGTTAAATTATTTATGTATATAATTTTTGTTAGTAAAATATAATTGTCCCCCCCAAAAAATGGGTGGGTGGCGGGGGGTTCTGAAATTGAGGGCTTGATCGTGAAACGGCACGTGGTTACGAGGAGTTTACTCTCTCGTAAATCTGTGGTGGTGACGCAGAGTAGAGCCTTCCTGCCTGATTTACACCCTGCTAGAAATGGGAGGTAGGCAGTCAGCCTCTATTTCCGTGTGTCTCGGGGTCCCTCAAAGATCACCTCACTACCAGATCAACTGACTGGACCTCAACTTGAGATTGTCCAGGGAGGAAAGGAAAACAGCCCAAAAAAAGAAAAAAGAAACACTACTTCCCTGTCCATCTGCATCTTCCCTGTCCATCTGCATCTTCCCTGTCCATCTGCATCTTCCCTGTACATCTGCATTGTCCATCTGCATCTTCCCTGTCCATCTGCATATTCCCTGTCCATCTGCATCTTCCCTGTCCATCTGCATCTTCCCTCTCCATCTGCATCTTCCCTGTCCATCTGCATATTCCCTGTCCATCTGCATCTTCCCTGTCCATCTGCATCTTCCCTGTCCATCTGCATCTTCCCTGTCCATCTGCATCGTCCATGTCCATCTGCATATTCCCTGTCCATCTGCATCTTCCCTGTCCATCTGCATCTTCCCTGTCCATCTGTATCTTCCCTGTCCATCTGCATCTTCCCTGTCCATCTGCATCTTCCCTGTCCATCTGCATCGTCCATGTCCATCTGCATATTCCCTGTCCAGCTGCATCTTCCCTGTCCATCTGCATCTTCCCTGTCCATCTGTATCTTCCCTGTCCATCTGCATCTTCCCTGTCCATCTGCATCTTCCCTGTCCATCTGCATCTTCCCTGTCCATCTGCTGAGTAAGGGAGGAGAGAGAGAGAGGTTTCTGTTCCAGCGTTTGTGTTAACTGAGCGTGTGTAGCAGACAGAGATGGCCCCCTGCTCAGATAGTGTGAGTGTGTGCGTGAGGACGAGGCTTTTTATCATGGCCAGTGTGAGCGGGCCAGCCGTCGCAGTGTTACCTCACAAATCCCCTAACAAATTATATCACTTGTGATCTCAATAAACACGTGTCAGAGTGCAGGAAAAAGGAGTTGTGTTGTGTGAAATTTAAAATCTTATGTTAATGTGTGGTCCTGGCTCGCCGCTAGACTGGATACTCTCTACACTAATGGCTCACTGTGCCCAGTGTACTAGACTGGATACTCTCTACACTAATGGCTCACTATGCCCAGTGTACTAGACTGGATACTCTCTACTCTAATGGCTCACTGTGCCCAGTGTACTAGACTGGATACTCTCTACACTAATGGCTCACTGTGCCCAGTGTACTAGACTGGATACTCTCTACCCTAATGGCTCACTGTGCCCAGTGTACTAGACTGGATACTCTCTAAACTAATGGCTCACTATGCCCAGTGTACTAGACTGGATACTCTCTACTCTAATGGCTCACTGTGCCCAGTGTACTAGACTGGATACTCTCTACCCTAATGGCTCACTGTGCCCAGTGTACTAGACTGGATACTCTCTACCCTAATGGCTCACTATGCCCAGTGTACTAGACTGGATACTCTCTACCCTAATGGCTCACTGTGCCCAGTGTACTAGACTGGATACTCTCTACCCTAATGGCTCACTGTGCCCAGTGTACTAGACTGGATACTCTCTACCCTAATGGCTCACTATGCCCAGTGTACTAGACTGGATACTCTCTACCCTAATGGCTCACTGTGCCCAGTGTACTAGACTGGATACTCTCTACACTAATGGCTCACTGTGCCCAGTGTACTAGACTGGATACTCTCTACCCTAATGGCTCACTGTGCCCAGTGTACTACACTGAATACTCTCTACCCTAATGGCTCACTGTGCCCAGTGTACTAGACTGGATACTCTCTACACTAATGGCTCACTATGCCCAGTGTACTAGACTGGATACTCTCTACACTAATGGCTCACTGTGCCCAGTGTACTAGACTGGATACTCTCTACACTAATGGCTCACTATGCCCAGTGTACTAGACTGGATACTCTCTACACTAATGGCTCACTGTGCCCAGTGTACTAGACTGGATACTCTCTACACTAATGCCTCACTCTTCCCAGTGTACTAGACTGGATACTCTCTACACTAATGCCTCACTCTTCCCAGTGTACTAGACTGGATACTCTCTACACTAATGGCTCACTGTGCCCAGTGTACTAGACTGGATACTCTCTACACTAATGCCTCACTCTTCCCAGTGTACTAGACTGGATACTCTCTACACTAATGGCTCACTGTGCCCAGTGTACTAGACTGGATACTCTCTACCCTAATGGCTCACTGTGCCCAGTGTACTAGACTGGATACTCTCTACACTAATGCCTCACTCTTCCCAGTGTACTAGACTGGATACTCTCTATACTAATGGCTCACTCGGCCCAGTGTACACACTGTCATAATTCACTATGTTGCGTACTGGACCCTGAATATTGAATAGTATTGAGATAATGGCTTAAAATGCCACAAAATAATTAAGCTGTGCCTTTTAGTTCTGACCTCTGGAGTGTGACGTTATGATAAAGAGAGGAGAGAGAGGAGAAAAATAGAGAGAGGAGCAATGGAGTGTGTGTGCTGTCGGTTTTATGATTATGTGATTGGTGACTGAGGCAATCATGGCGTTTTCAATTCATCCCACAGGGGTGCTCTTGAGCTATTTTCATAGATAAAAAGAGTGAGAACGAGCAGAGTCCCTCCTATCCTTCTCACCTCCTCCCCCTCTCTCCTCTCCTCCTCTCCTCTCTCCCTCTCTCATCCTCTCTCCTCCTCTCCTCTCTCCTCCTCTCCTCTCTCCTCTCTCCTCCTCCTCTCATCCTCTTCTCTCCTCTCCTCTCTCCTCCTCCTCTCCTCCTCTCCTCTCTGCTCCTCTCCTCTCTCCCCCTCTCTCCTCTCTCCCCCACTCCTACTCTCTCCTCCTCTCCTCTCTCCTCCTCTCTTCTTTCCTCTCCTCTCTCCTCCTCCTCCTCCTCCTCTCCTCTCTCCCCCTCTCCTACTCTCTCCTCCTCCTCTCCTCTCTCCTCCTCTCATCCTATTCTCTCCTCGCCTCTCTCCTCCTCCTCCTCCTCCTCTCCTCTCTCCTCCTCTCATCCTATTCTCTCCTCGCCTCTCTCCTCCTCCTCCTCCTCCTCCTCCTCCTCCTCCTCCTCCTCTCCCCCTCTCCTACTCTCTCCTCCTCCTCTACTCCTCTCTACTCCTCTCATCTCTCCCCCTCTCCTACTCTCTCCTCCTCCTCCTCCTCCTCCTCCTCCTCCTCCTCCTCCTCCTCCTCCTCCTCCTCCTCCTCCTCCTCTCCTACTCTCTCCTCCTCCTCTACTCCTCTCTACTCCTCTCATCTCTCCCCCTCTCCTACTCTCTCCTCCTCTCTCCTCCTCCTCCTCTCCTCTCTCCTCCTCTCATCTCTCCCCCTCTCCTACTCTCTCCTCCTCTCTCCTCCTCCTCCTCTCCTCTCTCCTCCTCTCCCCTCTTGTCTAGGCCAGTCTTGGCTGTATCAGTCTAAAAGGCCTACCTTCCCTATTCACACTGTGCGGCAGCCTGTAGAGGTTATATTGTTTTGATTGTGATGATGCCTGTGAATAGCGTTATTTCCTGTCATTCACAACTGGTTCCTACCTCTACCCAAACAATCCTTCTGGATGCACTGGTCTCTGCTCTGGACCATCATGTGTGACCAAGGCTTGGGACAGAATAGCGAGCAGAACTCTTATGCATAGTGGATACAGACACACATTTACAAATTTTAAAAGTTAACATTTTTAGAGAAAAGTACACTAAAAATAATCATGTCACAAAATAATTGATTGAAACACACTGTTTTGCAATGAATGTCTACAGTAGCCTCAACGGCACTCTGTAGGGTAGCACCATGGTGTAGCCGGAAGGACAGTTAGCTTCCATCCTCCTCTGAGTACATTGACTTCAACACAAAACCTAGGAGGCTCATGGTTCTCACCCCCTTCCATAGACTTACACAGTAATTATGACAACGACAGGAGGACATCCTCCAGCCAATCAGAGCTCTTGCAGCGTGAACTGACATGTTGTCCACCCAATCAAAAGATCAGAGAATGAATCTAGTACTGAAAGCATAAGCTACAGCTAGCTAGCACTGCAGTGCATGAAATGTGGTGAGTTGTTGACTCAAAGAGAGAGAAAGAAAATAGTTGAACAGTTTTGAAGAAATCAATTTCTTCCTAAATGAAGGAGAATCAAGAGTGGACTAGAGAGAGATTTCATCTTTGTTTTTATTTTCAGTTTCAGAGTAATCAGCTAGCAAATGCAGCTAGCTAGTTGAGCCTACTGAAACACTCTTCTCAAACGGAGTGATGCTAGCTAGCTGGCTATGACTATCCAACACAACACTGGAAATCTTCCAAGTCAACGCTGGTGTAATTGCTTACTGACTGTACACTAACGTTACTGTATGATTGTAGCAGGTTTACTAATTCATTAGTTATATTAACTATGCTGACTATGATGTTACTTTAGCTAATATGGTGACAACGATGTGTGTAGCTGTTTGGATTGAATTGTACTTTTTTTCCACCTGGTCAGCTGATGTGTTTTGCATTGAAGTCCACAATTGAAGGTAAGAGGTGAGTGTAGGACAGACCATAACTTCGATGCGAGAAGGAATACAACGTGGCTGCTATGAAACTGTGAACTGTGTTTACGAGTGATCAGGGGCGTCTCTGATCACCCTGAGAACACCATATGTATTCAACCCCTTTGTAATAAAGCCCCTAGATAAGATCTGGTGCAACCAATTTCCTTCATAAGTCACATAATTAGTTAAATAAAGTCCACCTGTGTGCAATCTAAGTGTCACATGATCTGTCACATGATCTCAGTATATATACACACCTGTTCTGAAAGGCCCCAGAGTCTGTAACACCACGAAGCAAGGGGCACCACCAAGCAAGCAGCACCATGAAGACCAAGGAGCTCTCCAAACAGACCAGGGACAAAGTTGTGGAGAAGTACAGATCAGGGTTGGGTTATAAAAAAACTATCAGAAACGTTGAACATCCCAGGGAGCATCATTAAATCCATTATAAAAAAAATTTAAGTTATGGCACCACAACAAACCTACTAAGAGAGGGCTGTCCACCAAAACTCACAGACCAGGCAAAGAGGGCATTAATCAGAGAGGCAACAAATATACCAAAGTTAACCCTTATTAAAGGAGCTGCAAAGCTCCACAGAGGAGATTGGAGTATCTGTCCATAGGACCACTTTAAGCTGTACTCTCCACAGAGCTGGGCTTTACGGAAGAGTGGCCAGAAAATAACCATTGCTTGAAGAAAAAATAAGCAAACATGTTTGGTGATCGCCTAAAGGCATGTAGGACACTCCCCAAACATATGGAAGAAGGTACTCTGGTCAGATGAGAGCTCAATAATGAGCTTTTTGGCCATGAAGGAAAATTCTATGTCTGGCGCAAACCCAACCCCTCTCATCACCCTGAGAACACCATCTCCACAGTGAAGCATGGTGGTGGCAGCATCATGCTTTGGGGATGTTTTTCATCGGCATCGACTGGGACTCTCGTCAGAATTGAAGGAATGATGGATGGCGCTAAATACAGGGAAATTCTTGAGGGATACCTGTTTCAGTCTTCCAGAGATTTGAGACTGGGACGGAAATTCACCTTCCAGCAGGACAATGACCCTAAGCATGTTGCTAAAAGCAACACTCGATCGGTTTAAGGGGAAACATTTAAAGGTATTGGAATGGCCTAGTCAAAGCCCAGACCTCAATCCAATTGAGAATCCGTGGTATGATTTAAAGATCGCTGTACACCAGCGGAACCCATTCAACTTGAAGGAGCTGGAGCAGTTTTGCCTCCTTTAAGAAGGGGCAAAAAATCCCAGTGGTTAGATGTGCCAAACGTATAGATACATACCACAAGAGACTTGCAGCTGTAGTTGCTGCAAAAGGTGGATCTACAAAGTATTGCCTTTGAGGGGGTGAATAGTTATGCACGCTCAAGTTTTCAGTTTTGTTTGATTCACAATTAAAAATATTTTGCATCTTCAAAGTGGTAGGCATGTTGTGTAAATCAAATGATACAAAGCCCCCCCAAATCTATTTTAATTCCAGGTTGGAAAGGCAACAAATAGGAAAACTGCCAAGGGGGGTGAATACTTTCCAAGCCACTGTACTTAGATGGTTTCCACTCTGACACCATCTTCCTGCTATCAGACAAACAAAAACAAGCCTGCCATATCCACAGCCAGACTGACCAGTCAGAATGACCCCATATCTCCACAGACAGACTGACCCCTATATCCACAGCCAGACTTACAAGCCAGACTGACCCCTAACTCCACAGAGAGACTGACCAGCCAGACTGACCCCTATCTCCACAGCCAGACTGACCAGCCAGACTGACCCCTAACTCCACAGCCAGACTTACAAGCCAGACTGACCCCTAACTCCACAGCCAGACTGAACAGCCAGACTGACCCCTAACTCCACAGCTAGACTGACCAACCAGACGGACCCCTATATCCACAGACAGACTGGCACCTATATCCACAGACAGACTGACCAGCCAGACTGACCCCTAACTCCACAGACAGACTGACCAGCCAGACTGACCCCTAACTCCACAGACAGACTGACCAGCCAGACGGACCCCTATATCCACAGACAGACTGACACCTATATCCACAGACAGACTGACCAGCCAGACTGCCCCCTAACTCCACAGACAGACTGACCAGCCAGACTGACCCCTAACTCCACAGACAGACTGACCAGCCAGACTGACCCCTAACTCCACAGACAGACTGACCAGTCAGACTGACCCCTATCTCCACAGACAGACTGACCAGCCAGACTGACCTCTAACTCCACAGCCAGACTGACCAGCCAAACTGACCCCTATCTCCACAGCCAGATTGACTAGCCAGACTGACCTCTAAACTCACCAGCCAGACTGACCAGCCAGAATGATCCTTATCACCACAGCCAGACTGACCAGCCAAACTGACCCCTATCTCCAGAGCCAGATGGACCAGCCAGAATGATCCCCATCTCCACAGACAGACTGACCAGCCAGACCGACCTCTATCTCCACAACCAGACTGACCAGCCAGACTGACCTCTAAACTCCACAGCCAGATTGGCCAGCCAGAATGACCCTAATCTCCACAGCCAGACTGAGAAATGTGGAACTATACTGTGTATGAACAGCACTTTGGTTAAATTGGAGAAACACTTTAAGGCACTGTACAAGGTTACAGTCACTTGACTTTGTCTGTTTATTTGGACCATGGCCTTTCCTGATCCTTCCCATCTACGTCCTGATCCTTCCTTCCCATCTACGTCCTGAACCTTCCCGTCTACGTCCTGAACCTTCCCGTCTACGTCCTGAACCTTCCCATCTACGTCCTGATCCTTCCCGTCTACGTCCTGATCCTTCCCATCTACGTTCTGATCCTTCCCATCTACGTACTGAACCTTCCTTCCCATCTACGTCCTGATCCTTCCTTCCCATCTACGTCCTGATCCTTCCTTCCCATCTACGTCCTGATCCTTCCCATCTACGTCCTGATCCTTACCATCTACGCCCTGATCTCTGGTCTCTGCTGTTGAGCGAGGTCAAATCCAATAAACAAGATCAATATCCAGCTCTCTGGTTTAGAGTTTTTAAACTAAAAAGAAGTCAGCTCACTTTTCTCCTCATCTTTCAACTTGGATTGTATTGTTTCTATTGATAATAAGCAGACCAGAGCAATTTCCTGGTTCTAACCTCAGCAAAATAATGGGGTTTGTTTGCTGTTTTCCTAGTGATGCAGAAAGGCATGTCTAGTGTCTTGTCTAGGCCACACAGACTGCCACACTTTAACTGATGTTAAAGATTCTTGAGACAGACAGTGTTAAGGAGAGCAGGATTACAACTGTCCCACAGGGTATGTCTCTGAAGATTTACTCAATAAATCCAAAATGGCTGCCACAGGAGTGCTTTCAGGACCACGTCAAGAACAGTGACATCATCAACCACAAGGCTTTCTCTAACCTTTGAAAGAGAGTGCTTATGCGTGGCCACCCAACGCATATACAGTATATTGTGTATTTAAAATGCAAAGGCTACGCTATAGAATCTATTATTTAGTTGTATTGAAATATCTCATAACGAAGAGACTTGACTGTAAATTACCAATGACAATATTTAGTGAACAAATACGAGGCCCTGTGGCATTATTATGATCGTAACAACACAAAGAGGTACAATAATTTGACCACGGCCGCAGCTTTATCAAGCATTAAGTCAACCTCACTTCCATCATTTCTGATGTATAAAATAATTATACCTAAAGCCTAACGGAATTAAGTTAATATAGACTGTCATATTTTTTAATTAATTTAACCTTTATTTATTTAACTAGGCAAGTCAGTTAAAAACAAATTCTGATTTACAACGACGGTCTACCCCTGCCAAACCCTAACCCGGACGACGCTGGGTCAATTGTGCGCCACCCTATGGGACTCCCAATCAAGGCTGGTTGTGATACAGCCTGGAATTCTAACCAGGGTTTGCTGTGACGCCTCTAGCACTGAGATGCAGTGCCTTAGACCGCTGAGGTAAATCAATTCCACGTTTTTTAAATCAATTCCACGTTTTTTAAAACAATTCCACGTTTTTTAAAACAATTCCAGTTTCTGTCATTACATTTACTACTCATTCCTCTGTAGTTGGTTGAAACACATTTGATTTTTTCTCTCAATGCACTTTAATGCTTCTATCCGGCTTCGATGATTGTGTTGCCCATTGCTATATCATGTGACTGATAGGTAAGGAACAAATGCAGTGTGAGAAATGAATAATAAGCAGTAAATGTTTCTTCTCTGTACAAAGTGAGACATTAAGTGGAAGAAAGAAAGATTTGTTTACTCAAGGCTTATTCCCTCCCAGAGAGTTTGGGTTTGATGGTTAAAATTAGCCATCAACTAAGCGCTTAAACGCTCAGAAAAAAAATATTTCCTCTCCTTTTCCCTTTTCAAAGTTGCAGGAATGAGTGTGTGGCAGAGCAAGATTTTAGAGGTGAATACACTGGAGCTTGTTTGATTTAGCTCCTCTCATATGGAGTTATGTGTTTGATCTAGAGCAGGGATGGGCAACTTTGATGCTGGTGGGGGCCACAAAAAACACATCATGAGGAGCAGCAGTGGCTCGCGGCTCTGCATACCCAACATCCATACCCACACATACAGTCCGAGCCGGCCCTAGCCTTTTGGGGGCCCTTAAAAGCGGAGAGAAAAATGTTTTAGAGTTCATTTTCTGTAATTCTACACATGTTGCCATGGAGTGGAGAGAAGATTTAGCTATTTCGTAACAAATGTCATGCAATTTTATTCATTTTGCCACAAGGTGGACAGAATAATTTGCAGTTTTGAATATGTCTAAGTGAGACTGACTAACAAAATCAATGTAGGCCCCCCCGGTTGGTAATTTGACAACTATTACTACACGTTTAGATAGCTGGCTAGACTGACTTACCAATTTTTTAAAAAAAAGAACTGAGTGACTGTCAGGGACTGACATAACAAGAGAAAAACTGCAGATGAACAACCACATTTTCAAAATTGCACCTGAAGTTGAGACCCCAGCTGAGCTGAGACCCCAGCTGAGTTGAGACCCCAGCTGAGTTGAGACCCCTGCTGAGTTGAGATCCCAGCTGAGTTTAGACCCCAGCTGAGTTTAGACCCCAGCTGAGTTGATCCGCAGTCATACATATGAGATGCACCAGTTAACCTGATCTAGAGAATTCAGATGTTGGTATAGATATTACCTCAGGTCTACTTCAATATGTCACCTGGTATAGATATTACCCCAGGTCTACTTCAATATGTCATCTGGTATAGATATTACCTCAGGTCTACTTCAATATGTCACCTGGTATAGATATTACCTCAGGTCTACTTCAATATGTCATCTGGTATAGATATTACCTCAGGTTTACTTCAATATGTCACCTGGTATAGATATTACCTCAGGTCTACTTCAATATGTCACCTGGTATAGATATTACCTCAGGTCTACTTCAATATGTCACCTGGTATAGATATTACCTCAGGTCTACTTCAATATGTCACCTGGTATAGATATTACCTCAGGTCTACTTCAATATGTCACCTGTAAGACAATCCTGAGCAGAGAAGGGCAAATAATAGTGTTCTTTCTTTAGCCAGTTAGCTATTCATGTGAGACTGAGATGCATATGTCAAAACAGGAAATCAGGAAATAATCTTACTTTGTATAGTGACATAGGTATGATATCAACAGCACATTACTTATGAAGGGTCTGTGATGTAGAAAGGACAGCTAAAGTGAGCTAAGTTAGTAAGCTAGCTTTAAACAGCTATTCTGCTACGTCACAATAACAAAGAGTTAGTGGTAGATACTTCACAGACAAGTGCAGGTGAAAGTCAAGCACTGCATACGATCAAACACCGCGATCCAACCAAACACATCCTGAACATTTAATTCAAGAGGCCCGTGTTTGTTCCCACTGGCTAATTTCTCTACCCAGGTTGGTGGACTCCGACATCAAGCTCTTAGTATTCAGGGAGAGGGCTCAGCTCGTGGCCTGGTGAGTTGGAGGGAGGATGTGTAACTCACTCAGAGATAATGACAGGGTTCTGTCTCCCCATGAATCTGTAGAGGGACCCAAACCGCCGATTCATCAATTCACTGCCAGCGCTAGGCACCCAGGCACACGCTGACACGCACCCACAGCCCTAGCTCTCTTCACTTATCACCTCAACTATACAAAGCTAGGCAGGCAGGCAGGCACACTGGGACGCGCCCCCACAGCCCTAGCTAGCCCCTCACTGCCTTTCAGCCACAGACAATGGCAGGCTTTTTATCATGTATTTTTTTTCACTATTTTAATGCAATTTATAATGATCAATGCCTCATAACAAAAGGCCTACCTTTCGGCTACCTTGAAAAATGATGGCTACCTTGAAAAAACTAAAGTCTTAAATATATTTTGATTGGTTTAAAACTTTTTTGGTTACTACTTGATTCCATGTGTGTTTTTTCATAGGTTTTGGTGTCTTCACTATTATTCAACATTGTAGAAAATAGCAAAAAATAAAGAAATAACCCTTGAATTAGTAGGTGTGTCAAAACTTTTGACTACTAATGCATATTACCCAAAAGACGAGGTACAATACTGTACCTTGAGGTAGTCCTGTTTAATCCACTGTATGTACTGTACTGGATGAGGTAGCTAAATTGTTTATGAGACCTAAATACGTGGTGACAAACCTAGGACCTAGGAGCACTGGTGAAGGTGGAGAGGAATGGAATCTGATCTCCGTGGGTGGTCTCTGTCATGTTCCAACTGACTTCGGGCTTTGTGAGAAAAACATCAACGTGTGAGAAGATAGGAGGGGAACCTGGAGGAGGTGGGTGCTAAACATTATTCTAATGTTACTACGACATTATATAGATGTTCTGGCACGAACACAGGGGCTGCATTTATTAGAAATGTTAGAGTAGGATTATGGAGGGGATGTGAGAGTAGGATTGTGGAGGGGGGGGGGGGGTTACAGTAGGATTATGGAGGGGGGGTTACAGTAGGATTATAGAGGGGATGATACAGTAGGATTATAGAGGGGATGTTACAGTAGGATTATAGGGAGGGTTACAGTAGGTTTATAGAGGGGGTTACTGTAGGATTATGGAGGGGGGGGTTACAGTAGCTATGGTTACAGTACAATGCTGTTTTGGGGTAGGGACCCATTAAATTGCACAACTGAATTCATTCAACAGAAATGTGTTTTCAACCATTTAATCCAACCCCTCTTAATCCAACCCCTCCTCATCGGTGCCCAGGGAGCAGTTGTTGTTGGGGGTTAACTGGCTTGCTCAAAAGCACAACTGCAGATTTTTTTTCACACTGCTCTTGGATTGAAACCTGCGACATTTCGAATACTGGCCCAATGCTCTTAACCGCTAGGGCTGCCAGTTTGTGTTTGAGGTGCGCACTGAGCAGAGCAGCCACCCTACTTTGATTAAGGGTGTTTACACAGGCCATCTGATCCAGTGTGACAATAAACTGGGGTCCGACTCCAACCTGAAGCAAAACATACCGTAATGAGGAACAGGTTGCTCGGTTTCTCTTCGGCCTTTAAATCTGACATTCCAAATAAAGCTCACAGTACCAGACTGAAATAGCCTGCGCTATAACTTTTTTTTCTCTTCATTTTTCTACTGTTGAAGTCTCACTGGAGAGTAGTTTGAGGTACAGTAGGTGAGTCCTCGTGGGTGACTGGATCTTTTTTTTGTGTGTGGCGACAGTATAGGTCATGTAATAAAGCTCAAGGAGCAGTGATGCTTTCAGGAAGTGATGTTTGGAATTAGCGGCGGCTAACGTTGCAGAGCCATTGATCCGCAGGCTTTTGAAAAAGATCTTAAGTTGATCCGCTGTAATTTGTTATGAGTTATACAATCTTCCTGCTGAACCTGATATTTGACATCTGCTTCTTTTCAGGGGATTATTAAAGACGAGGAAGGGGGAAGAAACACAGGAATGTTTCCATATCGAATTAAATTTGAGCTCGGGACCGTTTCTATCATCACGTGATAAAAGACCCGGACTGCAATAGTATGTAGAAAGTAAAATATGTAAGACTGTAGAATCCACTTCCCATCATGGAGATCAGTTAATAAACCGGCCCACGTCAGACACACTGCAGACAACCACGTCAGACACACTGTAGACAACAACGTCAGCCCTACTACAGACAACCACGTCAACCCTACTACAGACAACCACGTCAGCCCTGCTGCAGACAACCACGTCAGACACACTGCAAACAACCCGTCAGCCCTACTGCAAACAACCCGTCAGCCCTACTGCAGACAACCACGTCAGCCCTACTGCAGACAACCACGTCAGACACACTGCAAACAACCACGTCAGCCCTACTCCAGACAACCACGTCAGCCCTACTACAGACAACCACGTCAGCCCTACTACAGACAACCACGTCAGCCCTGCTGCAGACAACCACGTCAGCCCTACTGCAGACAACCACGTCAGCCCTACTACAGACATCCACGTCAGCCCTACTGCAGACAACCACGTCAGCCCTACTACAGACATCCACGTCAGCCCTACTACAGACAACCACGTCAGACACACTGCAAACAACAACGTCAGCCCTGCTGCAGACAACCACGTCAGACACACTGCAGACAACCACGTCAGACACACTGCAGACAACCACGTCAGCCCCACTCCAGACAACCACGTCAGACACACTGCAGACAACCACGTCAGACACACTGCAAACAACCACGTCAGACACACTCCAGACAACCACGTCAGCCCTGCTGCAGACAACCACGTCAGACACACTGCAGACAACCACGTCAGACACACTGCAAACAACCACGTCAGACACACTCCAGACAACCACGTCAGCCCTACTCCAGACAACCACGTCAGCCCTACTCCAGACAACCACGTCAGCCCTACTGCAGACAACCACGTCAGCCCTACTGCAGACAACCACGTCAGACACACTGCAAACAACCACGTCAGACACACTGCAAACAACCACATCAGACACATAGCAAACAACCACGTCAGCCCAACTGCAAACAACCACGTCAGACACACTCCAGACAACCACGTCAGCTCTACTCCAGACAACCACGTCAGCCCTACTGCAAACAACCACGTCAGCCCTACTGCAAACAACCACGTCAGCCCTACTGCAAACAACCACGTCAGACACACTGCAGACAACCACGTCAGCCCTACTGCAAACAACCACGTCAGACACACTCCAGACAACCACGTCAGCTCTACTCCAGACAACCACGTCAGCCCTACTGCAAACAACCACGTCAGCCCTACTGCAAACAACCACGTCAGCCCTACTGCAAACAACCACGTCAGCCCTACTGCAGACAACCACGTCAGACACACTGCAAACAACCCGTCAGCCCTACTGCAAACAACCACGTCAGCCCTACTGCAGACAACCACGTCAGCCCTACTGCAGACAACCACGTCAGACACACTGCAAACAACCACGTCAGCCCTACTCTAGACAACCACGTCAGCCCTACTACAGACAACCACGTCAGCCCTACTACAGACAACCACGTCAGCCCTGCTGCAGACAACCACGTCAGCCCTACTGCAGACAACCACGTCAGCCCTACTACAGACATCCACGTCAGCCCTACTGCAGACAACCACGTCAGCCCTACTACAGACATCCACGTCAGCCCTACTACAGACAACCACGTCAGACACACTGCAAACAACAACGTCAGCCCTGCTGCAGACAACCACGTCAGACACACTGCAGACAACCACGTCAGACACACTGTGAACAACCACGTCAGACACACTCCAGACAACCACGTCAGCCCTGCTGCAGACAACCACGTCAGACACACTGCAGACAACCACGTCAGACACACTGCAAACAACCACGTCAGACAAACTCCAGACAACCACGTCAGCTCTACTCCAGACAACCACGTCAGCCCTACTGCAAACAACCACGTCAGCCCTACTGCAAACAACCACGTCAGCCCTACTGCAAACAACCACGTCAGACACACTGCAGACAACCACGTCAGCCCTACTGCAAACAACCACGTCAGACACACTCCAGACAACCACGTCAGCTCTACTCCAGACAACCACGTCAGCCCTACTGCAAACAACCACGTCTGCCCTACTGCAAACAACCACGTCAGCCCTACTGCAGACAACCACGTCAGACACACTGCAAACAACCCGTCAGCCCTACTGCAAACAACCACGTCAGCCCTACTGCAGACAACCACGTCAGCCCTACTGCAGACAACCACGTCAGACACACTGCAAACAACCACGTCAGCCCTACTACAGACAACCACGTCAGCCCTACTACAGACAACCACGTCAGCCCTGCTGCAGACAACCACGTCAGCCCTACTGCAGACAACCACGTCAGCCCTACTACAGACATCCACGTCAGCCCTACTGCAGACAACCACGTCAGCCCTACTACAGACATCCACGTCAGCCCTACTACAGACAACCACGTCAGACACACTGCAAACAACAACGTCAGCCCTGCTGCAGACAACCACGTCAGACACACTGCAGACAACCACGTCAGACACACTGCAGACAACCACGTCAGCCCCACTCCAGACAACCACGTCAGACACACTGCAGACAACCACGTCAGACACACTGCAAACAACCACGTCAGACACACTCCAGACAACCACGTCAGCCCTGCTGCAGACAACCACGTCAGACACACTGCAGACAACCACGTCAGACACACTGCAGACAACCACGTCAGCCCCTCTCCAGACAACCACGTCAGCCCCACTCCAGACAACCACGTCAGACACACTGCAGACAACCACGTCAGACACACTGCAAACAACCACGTCAGACACACTCCAGACAACCACGTCAGCCCTGCTGCAGACAACCACGTCAGACACACTGCAGACAACCACGTCAGACACACTGCAAACAACCACGTCAGACACACTCCAGACAACCACGTCAGCCCTACTCCAGACAACCACGTCAGCCCTACTCCAGACAACCACGTCAGCCCTACTGCAGACAACCACGTCAGCCCTACTGCAGACAACCACGTCAGACACACTGCAAACAACCACGTCAGACACACTGCAAACAACCACATCAGACACATAGCAAACAACCACGTCAGCCCAACTGCAAACAACCACGTCAGACACACTCCAGACAACCACGTCAGCTCTACTCCAGACAACCACGTCAGCCCTACTGCAAACAACCACGTCAGACACACTGCAGACAATCACGTCAGCCCTACTGCAAACAACCACGTCAGACACACTCCAGACAACCACGTCAGCTCTACTCCAGACAACCACGTCAGCCCTACTGCAAACAACCACGTCAGCCATGCTGCAAACAACCACGTCAGCCCTACTGCAAACAACCACGTCAGACACACTGCAGACAACCACGTCACCCCTACTGCAAACAACCACGTCAGACACACTGCAGACAACCACATCAGACACACTGCAGACAACCACTTCAGACACACTGCAGACAACCACGTCAGCCCTACTCCAGACAACCACGTCAGACACACTGCAAACAACCACGTCAGACACACTGCAAACAACCACATCAGACACACAGCAGACAACCACTTCAGACACACTGCAGACAACCACATCAGACACACTCCAGACAACCACGTCAGCCCTACTGCAGACAACCACGTCATCCCTACTGCAGAAAACCACGTCAGACACACTGCAAAAAACCACGTCAGACACACTCCAGACAACCACGTCAGCCCTACTGCAGACAACCACGTCAGACACACTGCAAACAACCACGTCAGACACACTCCAGACAACCACGTCAGCCCTACTGCAGACAACCACGTCAGACACACTGCAAACAACCACGCCAGCGCCACTGCAAACAACCACGTCAGCCCTACTGCAGACAACCACATCAGACACACTGCAAACAACCACGTCAGACACACTGCAAACAACCACGTCAGACACACTGCAAACAACCACGTCAGCCCTACTGCAGACAACCACGTCATCCCTACTGCAGAAAACCACGTCAGACACACTGCAAAAAACCACGTCAGACACACTCCAGACAACCACGTCAGCCCTGCTGCAGACAACCACGTCAGCCCTACTCCAGACAACCACGTCAGCCCCACTCCAGACAACCACGTCAGCTCTACTCCAGACAACCACGTCAGCCCTACTGCAAACAACCACGTCAGCCCTACTGCAAACAACCACGTCAGACACACTCCAGACAACCACGTCAGCTCTACTCCAGACAACCACGTCAGCCCTACTCCAAACAACCACGTCAGCCCTACTGCAAACAACCACATCAGCCCTACTGCAAACAACCACGTCAGACACACTGCAGACAACCACGTCAGCCCTACTGCAAACAACCACGTCAGACACACTCCAGACAACCACGTCAGCTCTACTCCAGACAACCACGTCAGCCCTACTGCAAACAACCACGTCAGCCCTACTGCAAACAACCACGTCAGCCCTACTGCAAACAACCACGTCAGACACACATTAGGCATATTTATATGGCCACATTCATGGTGATACTAACCTTATTAAAACATATAGGCCTATGGGCCAGGCTAGATGAGGTGTGATACTAACCTTATTAAAACATATAGGACTATGGGCCAGGCTAGATGAGGTGTGATACTAACCTTATTAAAACATATTGGCCTATGAACCAGGCTAGAAAAGGTATGATACAAACCTTATTAGAACATATCGGCCTATGGGCCAGGCTAGATGAGGTGTGATACTAACCTTATCAAAACATATAGGACTATGGGCCAGGCTAGATAAGGTGTGATACTAACCTTATTAAAACATATCGGCCTATGGGCCAGGCTAGATGAGGTGTGATACTAACCTTATCAAAACATATAGGACTATGGGCCAGGCTAGATAAGGTGTGATACTAACCTTATTAAAACATATCGGCCTATGGGCCAGGCTAGATGAGGTGTGATACTAACCTTATCAAAACATATAGGACTATGGGCCAGGCTAGATAAGGTGTGATACTAACCTTATTAAAACATATCGGCCTATGGGCTAGGCTAGATAAGGTGTGATACTAACCTTATTAAAACATATAGGGCTATGGGCCAGGCTAGATAAGGTGTGATACTAACCTTATTAAAACATATAGGGCTATGGGCCAGGCTAGATGAGGTGTGATACTAACCTTATTAAAACATATAGGCCTATGGGCTAGGCTAGATGAGGTGTGATACTAACCTTATTAAAACATATAGGCCTATGGGCTAGGCTAGATGAGGTGTGATACTAACCTTATTAAAACATATAGGCCTATGGGCCAGGCTAGATGAGGTGTGATACTAACCTTATTAAAACATATAGGCCTATGGGCTAGGCTAGATGAGGTGTGATACTAACCTTATTAAAACATATCGGCCTATGGGCCAGGCTAGATAAGGTGTGATACTAACCTTATTAAAACATATAGGGCTATGGGCCAGGCTAGATGAGGTGTGATACTAACCTTATTAAAACATATAGGCCTATGGGCTAGGCTAGATGAGGTGTGATACTAACCTTATTAAAACATATCGGCCTATGGGCCAGGCTAGATGAGGTGTGATACTAACCTTATTAAAACATATAGGCCTATGGGACAGGCTGGATGAGGTGTGATACAAACCTTATTAAAACATATAGGCCTATGGGCCAGGCTAGATGAGGTGTGATACTAACCTTATTAAAACATATAGGGCTATGGGCCAGGCTGGATGAGGTGTGATACAAACCTTATTAAAACATATCGGCCTATGGGCCAGGCTAGATGAGGTGTGATACTAACCTTATTAAAACATATAGGACTATGGGCCAGGCTAGATGAGGTGTGATACTAACCTTATTAAAACATATAGGACTATGGGCCAGGCTAGATGAGGTGTGATACTAACCTTATTAAAACATATAGGGCTATAGGCCAGGCTAGATGAGGTGTGATACTAACCTTATTAAAACATATAGGGCTATGGGCCAGGCTAGATGAGGTGTGATACTAACCTTATTAAAACATATAGGGCTATGGGCCAGGCTAGATGAGGTGTGATACTAACCTTATTAAAACATATAGGCCTATGGGCCAGGCTAGATGAGGTGTGATACTAACCTTATTAAAACATATAGGGCTATGGGCCAGGCTAGATAAGGTGTGCGACTATGATTTGAAAAAGGTGAGAAAAAAATAAGTAATTGTTTCTTTCCTTACGCTGGCCATCGTTCACACGTGATAATATATAATTCACAAGTGATGGGCTAATATTGTCACCCATCAGACTGTTCTTGAGTTTAATATTGTCTTTACATATACTAAATAATATATGTGAGATTTGTTTTGATTTAGAAAGGTCCATGATCATGCACCTGTCTCCAAAAAGTACGATCTTTGTTCCCATGTGCAGTAGCAAACCGTAGGCTTCTTCCTCGCTGAGCGTCCTTTCACGTTATGTCGATATAGGACTAGATTTACTGTGGATATAGATACTTTTGTACCGGTTTCCTCCAGCATCTTCAAAAGGTCCTTTGCTGTCGTTCTGGGATTGATTTGCACTTTTCGCACCAAAGTAAAGTGCAAATGGGTCTTCCAAATGGACAATGACCCCAAGCATACTTCCAAAGTTGTGGCAAAACGACATGAGGACAACAAAGTCAAGGTTTTGGAGTGGCCATCACAAAGACCCCTGACCTCAATCCTGTAGAAAAGGATTGTTGGCAGAACTGAAAAACTGTTTGTGAGCAAGGAGACCTTACAACCCTGACTCAATTACACCGGCTCTGCCAGGAGAAAGGAGCCAAAATTCACCCAATTTATTGTGGGAAGCTTGTGGAAGCTGACCCAAAACGTTAAACACAAATTGAACCATGTATAGGCAGTGCTACCAAATACTAATAGAGTGTGTGTAAACTTCTGACCCACTGGGAATGTGATAAAATAAATAAAATCTGAAATAATTCATTCTATCTACTATTATTCTTACATTTCACATACTTAAAATAAATTGGTGGTCCTAACTGACCTAAGACAAGGAATTTTAACTAGGATTAAATGTCAGGAATTGTGAAAAAATTAGTTTAAATTTATTTGGCTAAGGTTTATGTAAACTTCCGACTTCAACTGTACCTGCTGGAGCGGGTGCTACAGGTGGGTGTTGCTATGGTGACCAGTGAGCTGAGGTAAGGCGGGGCTTTACCTTGCAAAGGCGTATAGAGCCAGTGGGTTTGACGACGAATATGTAGTGAGGGCCAGCCACCGAGAGCATACAGGTTCACAGTGGTGGGTAGTATATGGGGCTTTGGTGACAAAACGGATGGCACTTTGATAGACTACATCCAGTTTTTTGAGTACAGTGTTAGAGGCTATTTTGCAAATGGCATCGCCAAAGTCAAATATCGATAGGAGAGTCAGTTTTATAAGGGCATGTTTTTGCAGCATGAGAGAAGGAGTCTTTGTTGCGAAAAGTAAGCCGATTCTAGATTTATTTTGGATTGGAGATGCTTAATGTGAGTCTTGAAGGAGCGTTTACAGTCTAACCAGACACTTAGGTATTTGTAGTTGTCCACATATTCTAAGTCAGAACCGTCCAGAGTAGTGATGTTAGACGGGCGGGCAGGTGGGGGCAGCAATCGGTTGAAGAGCATGCACTTAGTTTTAGGCCACAGAAGGATACCCCCGGACAGGGCCAAACAGGAAGGATATAACCCCACCCACTTTGCCAAAGCACAGCCCCCACACCACTACAGGGATATCTTCAACCACCAACCTACCATCCTGAGACAAGGCCGAGTATAGCCCACAAAGATCTCCGCCACGGCACAACCCAAGGGGGGGCGCCAAACCAGACAGGAAGATCACGTCAGCGACTCAATCCTTCATTGGGTTGCCAATTAAGTCATTAAGGCATGGCAGTTGGCTGTAAGGCTATGAGGTTGTCATCAGGGCGTGGCAGTTGGCTGTAAGGCTATGAGGTTGTCATCAGGGCGTGGCAGTTGGCTGTAAGGCTATGAGGTTGTCATCAGGGCGTGGCAGTTGGCTGTAAGGCTATGAGGTTGTCATCAGGGCGTGGCAGTTGGCTGTAAGGCTATGAGGTTGTCATCAGGGCGTGGCAGTTGGCTGTAAGGCTATGAGGGTGCTATTCTGCCCCTTGGGGCCATACTAGTGCCCCTTCAGAGCCATCCATCCCCACACAAGCTCTAATTAGCTTGTTATTCTGCCATGCAAACTATTCCAAGCATCTGGAAAGGCCTCCTTGTGTTTTGAATGACAGGCAATGCATTGAGAAGGGGCAAAGGAAGGGAGGGGGGGGGGGAGCCAATCAATGTTGCAGAGAATGTCTATTGAATAGCCTTTTCAGCATGGCACGGCAGCAATTATATGCCCCCCCCCCCCCCTCCCCCTTACACTTCCTGCCAGCAGCTTTCACAGTGATTTTGAAGCTGAATCATGTATTTATTAATTTATTAATTTATTTTTGTGACCCTGGCAAAAGGCAAGTTAAACTAGCTTTGAGGAACAGTTGTCAAAGCTCCATAAGGTGAAATGAGTTTACTAGGAGTGCTTTATCACTAGGGGATGAATGTTAGCTTTAGAGAGAAGCCGTGTTTGAGACACAGAAATCCATTGGCTGTGTGGTTAATTACAAAGACCAATACGGTGATGGGTTAGATTACCTAGCTTTGAACCAGAGTTGCTGCTCTGCATTGTCGTCTGACTTCATCACCTGCTGATCTGATTTTCATCATCTGCTGATCTGATCTTCATCACCTACTGATCATCATCACCTTCTGATCTGATCTTCATCACCTACTGATCTGAGCTTCATCATCTACTGATCTGATTTTCATCACCTTCTGATCTGATCTTCATCACCTACCGATCTGATTTTCATCACCTACTGATCTTCATCCCCTACTGATCTGATCTTCATCACCTACTGATCTGATCTTCATCACCTACCGATCTGATCTTCATCACCTACTGATCTTCATCACCTACTGATCTGATCTTCATCACCTACTGATCTAAGCTTCATCATCTACTGATCTGATTTTCATCACCTACTGATCTGATCTTCATCACCTACTGATCATCATCACCTTCTGATCTGATCTTCATCACCTACTGATCTGATCTTCATCACCTACTGATCTGATCTTCATCACCTACTGATTTTCATCGCCTACTGATCTTCATCACCTACTGATCTGAGCTTCATCATCTACTGATCTGATCTTCATCACCTACTGATCATCATCACCTTCTGATCTGATCTTCATCACCTACTGATCTTCATCCCATACTGATCTGAGCTTCATCACCTACTGATCTGATCTTCATCACCTACCGATCTGATCTTCATCACCTACTGATCTTCATCACCTACTGATCTGATCTTCATCACCTACTGATCTGATTTTCATCACCTACTGATCTGAGCTTCATCATCTACTGATCTGATTTTCATCACCTACTGATCTGATCTTCATCACCTACTTATCATCCTCACCTTCTGATCTGATCTTCATCACCTACTGATCTGATCTTCATCACCTACCGATCTGATCTTCATCACCTACTGATCTTCATCACATACTGATCTGAGCTTCATCACCTACTGATCTGATCTTCATCACCTACTGATCTGAGCTTCATCATCTACTGATCTGATTTTCATCACCTACTGATCTGATCTTCATCACCTACTTATCATCATCACCTTCTGATCTGATCTTCATCACCTACTGATCTGATCTTCATCACCTACCGATCTGATCTTCATCACCTACTGATCTTCATCACATACTGATCTGATCTTCATCACCTACTGATCTGACATTCATCACCTACTGATCTGATTTTCATCACCTACTGATCTTCATCACCTACTGATCTGATTTTCATCATCTACTGATCTGATCTTCATCACCTACTGATCTGATCTTCATCACCTACTGATCATGTTCTTCATCACCTACTGATCTGAGCTTCATCACCTACTGATCTGAGCTTCATCATCTACTGATCTGATTTTCATCACCTACCGATCTGATTTTCATCACCTACTGATCTTCATCCCCTACTGATCTGATCTTCATCACCTACTGATCTGATCTTCATCACCTACCGATCTGATCTTCATCACCTACTGATCTTCATCACCTACTGATCTGATCTTCATCACCTACTGATCTGAGCTTCATCATCTACTGATCTGATTTTCATCACCTACTGATCTGATCTTCATCACCTACTGATCATCATCACCTTCTGATCTGATCTTCATCACCTACTGATCTGATCTTCATCACCTACTGATCTGATCTTCATCACCTACTGATTTTCATCGCCTACTGATCTTCATCACCTACTGATCTGAGCTTCATCATCTACTGATCTGATTTTCATCACCTACTGATCTGATCTTCATCACCTACTGATCATCATCACCTTCTGATCTGATCTTCATCACCTACTGATCTTCATCACCTACTGATCTTCATCACCTACTGATCTGATCTTCATCACCTACTGATCTGAGCTTCATCATCTACTGATCTGATTTTCATCACCTACTGATCTGATCTTCATCACCTACTGATCATCATCACCTTCTGATCTGATCTTCATCACCTACCGATCTGATTTTCATCACCTACTGATCTTCATCCCCTACTGATCTGATCTTCATCACCTACTGATCTGATCTTCATCACCTACCGATCTGATCTTCATCACCTACTGATCTTCATCACCTACTGATCTGATCTTCATCACCTACTGATCTAAGCTTCATCATCTACTGATCTGATTTTCATCACCTACTGATCTGATCTTCATCACCTACTGATCATCATCACCTTCTGATCTGATCTTCATCACCTACTGATCTGATCTTCATCACCTACTGATCTGATCTTCATCACCTACTGATTTTCATCGCCTACTGATCTTCATCACCTACTGATCTGAGCTTCATCATCTACTGATCTGATCTTCATCACGTACTGATCATCATCACCTTCTGATCTGATCTTCATCACCTACTGATCTTCATCCCATACTGATCTGAGCTTCATCACCTACTGATCTGATCTTCATCACCTACCGATCTGATCTTCATCACCTACTTATCTTCATCACCTACTGATCTGATCTTCATCACCTACTGATCTGATTTTCATCACCTACTGATCTGAGCTTCATCATCTACTGATCTGATTTTCATCACCTACTGATCTGATCTTCATCACCTACTTATCATCATCACCTTCTGATCTGATCTTCATCACCTACTGATCTGATCTTCATCACCTACCGATCTGATCTTCATCACCTACTGATCTTCATCACATACTGATCTGAGCTTCATCACCTACTGATCTGATCTTCATCACCTACTGATCTGAGCTTCATCATCTACTGATCTGATTTTCATCACCTACTGATCTGATCTTCATCACCTACTTATCATCATCACCTTCTGATCTGATCTTCATCACCTACTGATCTGATCTTCATCACCTACCGATCTGATCTTCATCACCTACTGATCTTCATCACATACTGATCTGATCTTCATCACCTACTGATCTGATATTCATCACCTACCGATCTGATCTTCATCACCTAACGATCTGATCTTCATCACCTACTGATCTGATTTTCATCACCTACTGATCTTCATCACCTACTGATCTGATCTTCATCATCTACTGATCTGATCTTCATCACCTACTGATCTGATCTTCATCACCTACTGATCATGTTCTTCATCACCTACTGATCTGAGCTTCATCACCTACTGATCTGAGCTTCATCATCTACTGATCTGATTTTCATCACCTACCGATCTGATTTTCATCACCTACTGATCTTCATCCCCTACTGATCTGATCTTCATCACCTACTGATCTGATCTTCATCACCTACCGATCTGATCTTCATCACCTACTGATCTTCATCACCTACTGATCTGATCTTCATCACCTACTGATCTGAGCTTCATCATCTACTGATCTGATTTTCATCACCTACTGATCTGATCTTCATCACCTACTGATCATCATCACCTTCTGATCTGATCTTCATCACCTACTGATCTGATCTTCATCACCTACTGATCTGATCTTCATCACCTACTGATTTTCATCGCCTACTGATCTTCATCACCTACTGATCTGAGCTTCATCATCTACTGATCTGATTTTCATCACCTACTGATCTGATCTTCATCACCTACTGATCATCATCACCTTCTGATCTGATCTTCATCACCTACTGATCTTCATCACCTACTGATCTTCATCACCTACTGATCTGATCTTCATCACCTACTGATCTGAGCTTCATCATCTACTGATCTGATTTTCATCACCTACTGATCTGATCTTCATCACCTACTGATCATCATCACCTTCTGATCTGATCTTCATCACCTACTGATCTGATCTTCATCACCTACTGATCTGATTTTCATCACCTACTGATTTTCATCGCCTACTGATCTTCATCACCTACTGATCTGAGCTTCATCATCTACTGATCTGATTTTCATCACCTACTGATCTGATCTTCATCACCTACTGATCATCATCACCTTCTGATCTGATCTTCATCACCTACTGATCTTCATCCCATACTGATCTGATCTTCATCACCTACTGATCTGATCTTCATCACCTACCGATCTGATCTTCATCACCTACTGATCTTCATCACCTACTGATCTGATCTTCATCACCTACTGATCTGATCTTCATCACCTACTGATCTGAGCTTCATCATCTACTGATCTGATTTTCATCACCTACTGATCTGATCTTCATCACCTACTTATCATCATCACCTTCTGATCTGATCTTCATAACCTACTGATCTGATCTTCATCACCTACCGATCTGATCTTCATCACCTACTGATCTTCATCACATACTGATCTGATCTTCATCACCTACTGATCTGATCTTCATCACCTACTGATCTGAGCTTCATCATCTACTGATCTGATTTTCATCACCTACTGATCTGATCTTCATCACCTACTTATCATCATCACCTTCTGATCTGATCTTCATCACCTACTGATCTGATCTTCATCACCTACCGATCTGATCTTCATCACCTACTGATCTTCATCACATACTGATCTGATCTTCATCACCTACTGATCTGATATTCATCACCTACCGATCTGATCTTCATCACCTACTGATCTGATTTTCATCACCTACTGATCTTCATCACCTACTGATCTGATCTTCATCACCTACTGATCTGATCTTCATCACCTACTGATCTGATCTTCATCACCTACTGATCTGATCTTCATCACCTACTGATCTGAGCTTCATCACCTACTGATCTGAGCTTCATCATCTACTGATCTGATTTTCATCATCTACTGATCTGATTTTCATCACCTACTGATCTGATCTTCATGACTGTGTACATAATAAGCTATGGAGTCTGTATAGGAACAGTATATCTTGATCATAGCCATTATCTTCATCATCACCTCCATTATCACTGGTGTCATAATCAGCAGCGTTGTCGGTATAATCCTTCATCCCTTGCGTCATGATTTGCTTCTCCAAGGACACCTGTTTAATAAACATCCACTGTCCGTGAACTTGGCTAAATCCCACTCCATCTCCCTGGTTGTGAGAGGAAACCCGGCCAGTAGACAGTGATGTGTTATTCATAGTCTGTATCGTATCCCCCATCACCCTCCCTTCCTCCAGCCAGCAGGTAGCAGAATAATGCTGTTGATTTTCTTTTCATTATTAACTCCCTCCATTTTCCTTCGGACCAAATCACCGGGCACTAATTCAATCGGCTCGACTTCCCTCCCTCACCAGCTCCCATGGGAAAGGAAAGGAGATATTCCCACAAAGAGTATATTTCCTCCCTCTAGGACTGTTAACCCTGGAGCTCTGGGGATATGTTACATTATATGAGTATAGAGATTTGTCATGCGGAGTGGCGTTTAGACAACGGCGGGCAATTTCAACCTGACCAGGAGAGGTAACGTGGAGGTGGAAAATGATCTCTGAAGAGATCTCACCTTGTTTCACGCCCTGACCTTAGTCTCTATTTTGGTTTGGTCAGGGTGTGATTTGGGTGGGCATTCTATGTTCTTTTTTCTATGTTTTTGTATTTCTTTGTTTTGGCCGGGTGTGATTCTCAATCAGGGACAGCTGTCTATCGTTGTCTCTGATTGGGAACCGTATTTAGGTAGCTTTTTCCCACATGGGTTTTGTGGGTAGTTAATATCTGTTTAGTGTTTTGCACCTTTCAGGACTGTTTTGGTTATTCTCTTTGTTACTTTGTCGTAGTGTTCAGTTTTAATCACACAGCTAGACAGAATACCCTAATACTCTAGAATATATCACACAGCTAGACAGAATACCCTAACACTCTAGAATATATCACACAGCTAGAGAGAATACCCTTACACTCTAGACTGTATCACACAGACAGAATACCCTAACACTCTAGAATATATCACACAGCTAGACAGAATACCCTAACACTCTAGAATATATCACACAGACAGAATACCCTAACACTCTAGAATATATCACACAGACAGAATACCCTAACAGTCTAGAATATATCACACAGCTAGACAGAATACCCTAACACTCTAGAATATATCACACAGACAGAATACCCTAACAGTCTAGAATATATCACACAGACAGAATACCCTAACACTCTAGAATATATCACACAGACAGAATACCCTAACACTAGAATTTATCACACAGCTAGACAGAATACCCTAACACTCTAGAATTTATCACACAGCTAGACAGAATACCCTAACACTCTAGAATATATCACACAGCTAGACAGAATACCCTAACACTCTAGAATATATCACACAGACAGAATACCCTAACACTCTAGAATATATCACACAGACAGAATACCCTAACACTCTAGAATATTTCACATAGCTAGACGGAATACCCTAACACTCTAGAATATATCACACAGCTAGACAGAATACCCTAACACTCTAGAATATATCACACAGACAGAATACCATAACACTCTAGAATATATCATCTATCATCTGGTTGTCTACAACAAACACAGCAAAATAATTGTTTCCACCCAATATAAGTGATTATATCCAAGTCCTGAAACAATCATATGAGTCATTGTCGTTTCCCCTGAAATGTCACACTCACTTAATTTATCACACCTCACACACCTGACTGCTAATGGGCCTGGGACTGAGTAGGGGTGGCAGAGCAAACTCTATCCCCCAGCCAGGACAAGGTACTCAGTGAGCAACGTGACGAAGAAACCACTTTCATCCTATAGGTAGTTACCAAGAGTCATTTGGTTTTAGTCAGTTGGTCACCTTGAGGAATCATTTAGCCACCTTGAGGAGTCATTTCGCCATCTTGAGGAGTAGTTTTTCCACCTTGAGGAAGTAACTTGCCTCATTGAGGGAGTCATTTGGCCACCTTGAGGAGTCATTTGGCCACCTTGAGGAGTCATTTGGCCACCTTGAGGAGTCATTTGGTCATCGTGAGGAATAGGCAGCCTACTAGGTGTCAACAGCACAAGGCAGAGTGCAGTGAAGATGAAGAGCACTGAGTGTTTTGGATTTTAATTAAGCCTCTACTGAATGCTGTCCTGACGTTATAATTGGCACAAACTGGAAATCAGGGGGTCGTCTATGTGCGAGAGGAGTGTAATTGCTGTTAGTTGCAGCTATGGTGTTGTGGGAGGTGAGTGGGTGATACTGTCACAGGTGGGGAACATAGTGTGACAACGTGAGCTTCCTGTCTCACGTCTCACAATATATCCATCCATCCACTGGGAGGGCGGGGGGGGGGGGGGGGGGGGGGGGGTGTTAGAATTGACATAGTTGAATAAAAAGTGGTAGGGACTTCATTAAAATGTCAGACTTGGGCTGTGTAGTCAGTAGTCAGTGTAATTACCTTGCTGTCAGTGTCTTTCTTTATCTCACCAGGAGTCCGCCACAGCTCTCCCTACCAGCTCATCCACCACTCATCATCCCTGTCTGGGAGGTTAGGTGAACTACACCAGCCATCACTCTTCATCCCTGTCTGGGAGGTTAGGTGAACTACACCAGCCCATCACTCTTCATCCCTGTCTGGGAGGTTAGGTGAACTACTCCAGCTCATCACTCTTCATCCCTGTCTGGGAGGTTAGGTGAACTACACCAGCCATCACTCTTCATCCCTGTCTGGGAGGTTAGGTGAACTACACCAGCCCATCACTCTTCATCCCTGTCTGGGAGGTTAGGTGAACTACTCCAGCTCATCACTCTTCATCCCTGTCTGGGAGGTTAGGTGAACTACACCAGCCATCACTCTTCATCCCTGTCTGGGCAGTTAGGTGAATTACACCAGCCCATCACTCTTCATCCCTGTCTGGGCGGTTAGGTGAACTACACCAGCCCATCACTCTTCATCCCTGTCTGGGAGGTTAGGTGAACTACACCAGCCATCACTCTTCATCCCTGTCTGGGAGGTTAGGTGAACTACACCAGCCCATCACTCTTCGTCCCTGTCTGGGAGGTTAGGTGAACTACACCAGCCATCACTCTTCATCCCTGTCTGGGCGGTTAGGTGAACTACACCAGCCCATCACTCTTCATCCCTGTCTGGGAGGTTAGGTGAACTACACCAGCCCATCACTCTTCATCCCTGCCTGGGAGGTTAGCAGGAATCAGTAACAGAACATACAGTAAAACACCTCTACTGATAAACTCATCAGTCATAATGTCATGAAAGCCTTCAACTGGTAATCCTGCCTCTCTGTACCCGTCGATCTTCCTCAATACCTCATCCTCCTCTCCCATGGTTGAATACTCCCTGCTACTGGTCTGGGGATCCCTAAAAATCTTCTCCTGTGTATTTTTCCCTCTCATGAATCAACAAGGGATCGATTGAAGACGAAATCCGGCGGAATGGGATCTCCGTCCCAGGTTTCCTGTCAGCCGTACCTCTCTTTTCCCATGTAATCTATTCATCCCCAGACTGAAGCCTGGGCCCCTGTCACGGTGTACATTGCGTTGATAAACAGATACAAAACAAACATTTTCTTCACAGTTATTAGGAGAGTAAAAGTGTGAAGTAGAGAAAGAGGATAGAAAACAAATAGAAACACCAGAAGAAATGACTGTGGGTTGATTTGATAATATATAACTCTGTTCCAACTCTCTCCCGTCAACAGATTTTAGCGTCTGTCCATCTTTAAATTGACTCACACATTGCCGTCTCCCTCCCTAGCACACCGTTGTGTTTCTCTAGGGCCAGATATACTACCTCTGATATAGGTGCCCTGATCGCTCTAACTCAAATGGAACTGCGGCTGAATTCCCTGCCAAGCTGCCTTAAAAAAACATATCAGTGTGGACGGCGCATCGATTTTCAGTCTAATGCAGCTTTCCTTCTCAGTCAGTGGGAAACGGCGAGCAATCAGAGCAGAACCTATCAGAACGTTTAGGACAGAGCCGGGAAAATATTTTTTTTGGGGGGGGGAATTCATATTCGTCACAAAGGCAGGAGCTTGGCCGTAGAATGCATATTCAGGGGGACTTTTAGTACCCTCAGTATAAACACGGGACCTTTACAAAGAGAAGAGGTTCTGAGCTTTCTGAATTCAGGAACTATTATGTAAGGAAGTAAGTGAAGAACTCCTGTGAACAACATAATGTGAAATAGAATGGAATGGTGGGAATTCATGCTTTGTTGTTGGATAGTTAACTACCTAGTTAACTATCTAGCTAACTATCTAGCTAACTAGTTAGCCATGGTTGCTAGCAGCTCAACCTCTATGAGTGATGCTGGTGTATTGACACAGCTCAGCCTCTCTGAGTGATGCTGGTGTATTGACACAGCTCAGCCTCTCTGAGTGATGCTGGTGTATTGACACAGCTCAGCCTCTCTTAGTGATGCTGGTGTATTGACACAGCTCAGCCTCTCTGAGTGATGCTGGTGTATTGACACAGCTCAGCCTCTCTGAGTGATGCTGGTGTATTGACACAGCTCAGCCTCTATGAGCCTCTATGAGTGATGCTGGTGTATTGACACAGCTCAGCCTCTGTGCATGATGCTGGTGTATTGACACAGCTCAGCATCTCTGTGTGATGCTGGTGTATTGACACAGCTCAGCCTCTCTGAGTGATGCTGGTGTATTGACACAGCTCAGCCTCTATGAGCCTCTATGAGTGATGCTGGTGTATTGACACAGCTCAGCCTCTCTGAGTGATGCTGGTGTATTGACACAGCTCAGCCTCTATGAGCCTCTATGAGTGATGCTGGTGTATTGATACAGCTCAGCCTCTGTGCATGATGCTGGTGTATTGACACAGCTCAGCATCTCTGAGTGATGCTGGTGTATTGACACAGCTCAGCCTCTCTGAGTGATGCTGGTGTATTGACACAGCTCATCCTCTATGAGCCTCTATGAGGGATGCTGGTGTATTGACACAGCTCAGCCTCTATGAGCCTCTATGAGTGATGCTGGTGTATTGACACAGCTCAGCCTCTCTGAGTGATGCTGGTGTATTGACACAGCTCAGCCTCTATGAGCCTCTCTGAGTGATGCTGGTGTATTGACACAGCTCAGCCTCTATGAGCCTCTCTGAGTGATGCTGGTGTATTGACACAGCTCAGCCTCTCTGAGTGATGCTGGTGTATTGACACAGCTCAGCCTCTATGAGCCTCTCTGAGTGATGCTGGTGTATTGACACAGCTCAGCCTCTATGAGTGATGCTGGTGTATTGACACAGCTCAGCCTCTATGAGCCTCTATGAGTGATGCTGGTGTATTGACACAGCTCAGCCTCTATGAGCCTCTATGAGTGATGCTGGTGTATTGACACAGTTTAGCCTCTATGAGCCTCTATGAGTGATGCTGGTGTATTGACACAGCTCAGCCTCTATGAGCCTCTATGAGTGATGCTGGTGTATTGACACAGCTCAGCCTCTATGAGCCTCTATGAGTGATGCTGGTGTATTGACACAGCTCAGCCTCTCTGATTGATGCTGGTGTATTGACACAGCTCAGCCTCTCTGAGTGATGCTGGTGTATTGACACAGCTCAGCCTCTCTGAGTGATGCTGGTGTATTGACACAGCTCAGCCTCTATGAGCCTCTATGAGTGATGCTGGTGTATTGACACAGCTCAGCCTCTCTGAGTGATGCTGGTGTATTGACACAGCTCAGCCTCTCTGAGTGATGCTGGTGTTTTGACACAGCTCAGCCTCTCTGAGTGATGCTGGTGTATTGACACAGCTCAGCCTCTATGAGCCTCTATGAGTGATGCTGGTGTATTGACACAGCTCAGCCTCTATGAGCCTCTATGAGTGATGCTGGTGTATTGACACAGCTCAGCCTCTCTGAGTGATGCTGGTGTATTGACACAGCTCAGCCTCTCTGAGTGATGCTGGTGTATTGACACAGCTCAGCCTCTATGAGTGATGCTGGTGTATTGACACAGCTCAGCCTCTATGAGCCTCTATGAGTGATGCTGGTGTATTGACACAGCTCAGCCTCTATGAGCCTCTATGAGTGATGCTGGTGTATTGACACAGTTTAGCCTCTATGAGCCTCTATGAGTGATGCTGGTGTATTGACACAGCTCAGCCTCTATGAGCCTCTATGAGTGATGCTGGTGTATTGACACAGCTCAGCCTCTATGAGCCTCTATGAGTGATGCTGGTGTATTGACACAGCTCAGCCTCTCTGAGTGATGCTGGTGTATTGACACAGCTCAGCCTCTCTGAGTGATGCTGGTGTATTGACACAGCTCAGCCTCTCTGAGTGATGCTGGTGTATTGACACAGCTCAGCCTCTATGAGCCTCTATGAGTGATGCTGGTGTATTGACACAGCTCAGCCTCTCTGAGTGATGCTGGTGTATTGACACAGCTCAGCCTCTCTGAGTGATGCTGGTGTATTGACACAGCTCAGCCTCTCTGAGTGATGCTGGTGTATTGACACAGCTCAGCCTCTATGAGCCTCTATGAGTGATGCTGGTGTATTGACACAGCTCAGCCTCTATGAGCCTCTATGAGTGATGCTGGTGTATTGACACAGCTCAGCCTCTCTGAGTGATGCTGGTGTATTGACACAGCTCAGCCTCTATGAGCCTCTATGAGTGATGCTGGTGTATTGATACAGCTCAGCCTCTGTGCATGATGCTGGTGTATTGACACAGCTCAGCATCTCTGAGTGATGCTGGTGTATTGACACAGCTCAGCCTCTCTGAGTGATGCTGGTGTATTGACACAGCTCAGCCTCTCTGAGTGATGCTGGTGTATTGACACACTATTACATACAATTCCATTTAATTTACCCTGCCGGTTGTCTGGGTGGTTAGTCCTTTACGCAGCTGGGAATTTGAGACAAACTATCCAGAAGAACGTATTGGTCTCGTCCCCCTGCTCAGAATTTGTATGCATCAACCAATGGTTGCGTGCTACATCCTGAACTGTGTTGTCAAGCACCAGATTTACTGTTACATAAGCTGTGGCTCGTTGGTATATAAATGACCTGACATGCGTCATCAGTCTGAGTAGGGGATCACCACCAGGGTCTGTCTGCAGGTTGACTTTACTCACCTGACATCACTTCCTGTGTCTGTCTGCAGGTTGCCTTTCCTCACCTAACATCAGTTCCTGGGTCTGTCTGCAGGTTGCTTTTCCTCAACTAACATCAGTTCCTGGGTCTGTCTGCAGGTTGCTTTTCCTCAACTAACATCACTTCCTGGGTCTGCTGTAGGTTGCCTTTCCTCATCTTACATCACTTCCTGGGTCTGCTGCAGGTTGCCTTTCTTCACCTAACATCACTTCCTGGGTCTGTCTGCAGGTTTCCTTTCTTCACCTGACATCACTTCCTGGGTCTGTCTGCAGGTTTCCTTTCTTCACCTGACATCACTTCCTGGGTCTGTATGCAGGTTGCCTTTCCTCACCTGACATCACTTCCTGGGTCTGTCTGCAGGTTGCCATTCTTCACCTGACATCACTTCCTGTGTCTGTCTGCAGGTTGTCTTTCTTCACCTGACATCACTTCCTGGGTCTGTCTGCAGGTTGTCTTTCGTCACCTGACATCACTTCCTGGGTCTGTCTGCAGGTTGTCTTTCTTAACCTGACATCACTTCCTGGGTCTGTCTGCAGGTTGTCTTTCGTCACCTGACATCACTTCCTGGGTCTGTCTGCAGGTTGTCTTTCTTCACCTGACATCACTTAGTCTCTGCTTCCACCCCACCTATGTAAAAAAAAGTCCTACATGTGTGTTGAAGAAAACAATGAGGCTTGAGGGCAGACTTTTATTTTGAAATGAGGTAACGCAGAGAGGAAGTAGGTGAGGAAAGGCAACCTGGACAGGTCTACCTCTCTCACATATGACTACCACTTACTATGATAAAATAATACAGTCAGCTTGCTATTATTGTTCTCCATTTATCAATATGTGCAAATCCTCCCATCCTGCCTCCGTTCTCTCTCTTTCCCCCCGCCCCCCTCTCCCTCTCTCTTCTCTCTCTCTCTCTCTCTCTCTCTCTCTCTCTCTCTCGCCATTCTCTCTCTCCCCCTCACCCCCATCTCTCTCTCCCTCTCCCTTCTCTCTCTTTCTCTCTCTCTCTCTCCATCATCATCATCACTTCAGCCAATACCTCTCATGCAATTAACAGCCAATTACCCAGGTGGTATTAATCACATGGGACGAAGGGCAGTGAAGTTTGTAAAAGGTCACATATGTACAATGAAGATTAAAACTGACACGCTATTGATCGGCTGGCTTGTGGAGAAGGTCACTCTGGGATACACTGTCGTGCTCTTATCGTCTGCTTACAGCTGCACATCCCACACAGGAAACAGGTTATGTGGTCGTCTGTAGGTATGTCCATGATTAGGAAGGAATCAACAAGGTTATTGACACCCTCTCTTTTTACCTGGGTAGGAGTGATGATCTAGGATCAGTTTTGCCATTTTGATTATAATGAATTAGATTACAGAGACAGGGGGGACCTGATCCTGCTTTATGAATAAAGGCCCAGGTGTCACCACTTCCTGTGCATGCTAGACGTCCCTCCTCCTCCTTTATCATGTCCTGAACTAGTCCCTTCTCCTCTACCTCTCTCATGTCCTGAACTAGTCCCTCCTCCTCTAACTCTCTCATGTCCTGAACTAGTCCCTCCTCCTCTACCGCTCTCATGTCCTGAACTAGTCCCTCCTCCTCTATCTCGCTCATGTCCTGAACTAGTCCCTCCATCACCTATCTTATGTCCTGAAATAGTCCCTACTCCTCCACCTTTCTCATGTCCTGAACATGTCCCTCCTCCACCTCTCTCATGTCCTGAACATGTCCCTCCTCATCCTCCTCTCTCATGTCCTGAACATGTCCCTCCTCCTCCTCTCTCTTGTCCTGAACATGTCGCTCCTCCTCCTCCTCTCTCATGTCCTGAACATGTCCCTCCTCCTCCATCTCTCTCATGTCCTGAACATGTCCCTCCTCATCCTCCTCTCTCATGTTCTGAACATGTCCCTCCTCCTCCATCTCTCTCATGTCCTGAACATGTCCCTCCTCATCCTCCTCTCCCATGTTCTGAACATGTCCCTCCTCATCCTCCTCTCTCATGTTCTGAACATGTCCCTCCTCCTACCCCTCTCACATGTCCTGAACATGTCCCTCCTCCACCTCCTCTCTCATGTCCTGAACATGTCCCTCCTCCTCCACCTCTCTCATGTCCTGAACTAGTCCCTCCTCCTCTATCTCGCTCATGTCCTGAACTAGTCCCTCCATCACCTATCTTTTGTCCTGAAATAGTCCCTACTCCTCCACCTTTCTCATGTCCTGAACATGTCCCTCCTCCACCTCTCTCATGTCCTGAACATGTCCCTCCTCATCCTCCTCTCTCATGTCCTGAACATGTCCCTCCTCCTCCTCTCTCTTGTCCTGAACATGTCGCTCCTCCTCCTCCTCTCTCATGTCCTGAACATGTCCCTCCTCCTCCATCTCTCTCATGTCCTGAACATGTCCCTCCTCATCCTCCTCTCTCATGTTCTGAACATGTCCCTCCTCCTCCATCTCTCTCATGTCCTGAACATGTCCCTCCTCATCCTCCTCTCCCATGTTCTGAACATGTCCCTCCTCATCCTCCTCTCTCATGTTCTGAACATGTCCCTCCTCCTACCCCTCTCACATGTCCTGAACATGTCCCTCCTCCACCTCCTCTCTCATGTCCTGAACATGTCCCTCCTCCTCCACCTCTCTCATGTCCTGAACTAGTCCCTGCTCCTCCTCCTCTCTCATGTCCTGAACATGTCCCTCCTCCTCCACCTCTCTCATGTCCTGAACTAGTCCCTCCTCCTCCTCCCTCATGTCCTGAACATGTCCCTCCTCCTCCACCTCTCTCATGTCCTGAACATGTCCCTCCTCGTCCTCCTCTCTCATGTCCTAAACATGTCCCTCCTCCTCCTCTCTCATGTCCTGAACATTTCCCTCCTCCTCCTCCTCTCTCATGTCCTGAACATGTCCCTCCTCATCCTCCTCTCTCATGTTCTGAACATGTCCCTCCTCCTACCCCTCTCACATGTCCTGAACATGTCCCTCCTCCACCTCCTCTCTCATGTCCTGAACATGTCCCTCCTCCACCTCTCTCATGTCCTGAACTAGTCCCTCCTCCTCTCTCATGTCCTGAAAACGTCCCTCCTCCTCCTCTCTCATGTCCTGAACATGTCCATCCTCCAGCTCTCTCATGTCATGAACATGTCCATCCTCCAGCTCTCTCATGTCATGAACATGTCCCTCGTCCTCCACCCCTCTCATGTCCTGAACATGTCCATCCTCCTCCTCTCTCATGTCCTGAACGTGTCCCTCCTCATCCACCTCTCGCATGTCCTGAACATGTCCCTCCTCCTCCTCCTCTCTCATGTCCTGAACATGTCCCTCCTCCTCCACCTCTCGCATGTCCTGAACATGTCCCTCCTCCTCCTCCTCTCTCATGTCCTGAACATGTCCCTCCTCCTCCTCCTCCTCTCTCATGTCCTGAACTAGTCCCTCCTCCGCCTCCTCTCTCATGTCCTGAACTAGTCCCTCCTCCTCCACCTTTCTCATATTTAGAACATTTCCCTCCTCCACCTCTCTCATGTCCTGAACATGTCCCTCCTCCTCCACCTCTCTATCTGTAGCACTGTGGCAGCAGCAGTCACTGTTACGTCATACCGCTAATCTCCAGAGAACGGCATTACAGATAAAAAACTGTATGAAAATCTGTCATGTGCATTACTCTACAGCACAGCACAAATGCATCTGTCACCTGTTCTCCCTATACATTAGTGCAATGCTGACGTGTGTATTTTAATGTCTGCCCTTGGACATCGATTTCCTCTGCATATCGGAGGGTTCCTTGAAAAGTGTATTATGTAACTTGCAGACTAAAAGTGACATCAGACATTCCTGCCACTGAAGTAGACATGCATGAAATCCAATGCAGTACGCACACACATACACACACACACACACACACACACACTACACGCACACACACACAACACACACTACACACACACACACATCCACACACACACACTACACACACACACACACTACACACACTACACACACACACACTACATACACACACACTACACACACACATTACACACACACTACACACACACTACACACACACACACACACACATACACACACAGACACACACGACACACACACACACACACACACACACACACACACACACACACACACACACACACACACACGACACACACACGACACACACACACACACTACACGCACATATCCTTTGCCAAGGGAGTCTCCTGATTTAGCCTTAATCATTACTCGTCCCTGGAGAACGTCTGGCTTGATTTCTCTGGCCTGCGTGCGAGATCAATGAATCAACAAAAACATACCGAGCCAATGTATGAGGAAGTCAGTATCTATAAAAAAAAATTAAAATCTGCCTGAAGTCAGTTTAATTAGGTTATTATCATCATGAAAGCATTCCCAGAATCATACTGATGAGCCTCTCTGTAATGTGCAGAAACAACTGTGTCCGGTGTTCTGCAGATCAGACATTCCACATTCAATACTCCAATTCGCCACAAATAGAACTGTAGCAAATCTAACAGGAGGACCTCTTCCTCTCTCTCTCTCTCTCTCTCTCTCTCTCTCTCTCTCTCTCTCTCTCTCACCATCTATCTCTATTCCTCTCTCTTTCTCTCTCCCTCTCTCTTCCTCTCTCTCTCTGTATATTCCTCTCTCTTTCTCTCTCTCCTCTTTCTCTATCTTTCTCCTCTCTCTCTCTCTCTCTCTCTCTCTATCTCTCCATATATCTCTCTATTCCTCTCTCTTTCTCTCTCTGTCTCTCTCTATTCCTCTCTATTTATCTCTCTCTCTCTCCCTCTCTCTCACTCTCTCTCTCTCTCTAGATATATTCCTCTCTCTCTCTATCTCTCCATCTATCTCTCTATTCCTCCCTCTTTCTCTCTCTCTCAGTCTCTCTCTATTCCTCTCTATTTATCTCTCTCTCTCTGCCTCTCTCTTCCTCTCTTTTTCTCTCTAGATATATTCCTCTCTCTTTCTCTCTCCCCCTCTCCTCTCTCTCTCTATTCCTCCCCTCTCTCTCTCCTCTCTCTTTCTCCTCTCTCTCCCTTAACTACGAGATAGAGAATACATTCAGTCATTTCATACATCTGAGAACTTCACAGATCCCATTTTTTTTTTTTTTTTTTTTTTTTTTAAAGTTTAGCGAAACATAAAAAAACATGAATGTGTGATGAATTAATTATACGTTGCACCTGCAAGTTTGTTGAAGGAGACAGAATGTCTAAGTCTTTGAAGCTGTGAAGGGAATAATGAATAATAATCCAAAAAGAATCAAGGGGGAGGGGAGATAGAGGCCTGAGTCTGAAGCCTTAAGGTACCTTCTCAGTAATTACCAGAAGGTATGCATTAAACATAAATGCTTCATTGTGTTAACAATTAATACAATTATATCAGCCCCCCTGGCTAGAATGGTGCTATGCCTGTGATCTGTGCAAGCAGAGGGGAGGAGGGGGGGGGGGGGGGGGGGATTGTGTCTGTCTGTCTGTCTGTCTGTGTGTGTAGAGGGGTGGAGGTCTTATTTGCTTCCAGTAACAAAGGTCATTTTCAGTCAACACAACCCAGATATCATCAACTTCTTATTTTTCATCCTCCTGATGTTCCCTCTCTTCCCCGAGTTTCAGTTCACACACACACACACACACACACACACACACACACACACACACACACACACACACACACACACACACGCAAACAGTCTTGTACAGCTAACTTTGTGGGGACACACAATTCAGACCCTAAATAAATAAATTCTAGCCTTAACCCGAAACCCCCTAGAAATAGCATTTTTGTCCAATTTTTGTTAGTTTACTATTCTTGTGGGGTCTTCTGGTCCTTAAACACATCTACACACACCACACACACACACACACACACACACACACACACACACACACACAGCTCTAGGCAGTCTCTGAGCAAAACAACACCGTTAATATAAGATTGTCGTAATGAAAAACAGAGGAAATTATTCTCATACGAAACAACCAAAATATAAAATAATCATCACTCTTATTGGTATTTGTCTTTAATCTCATTCTCTCTCTTTTTTTTCTTTATAATAAATATTTAATATTGTGGTTTTCTCACGTTGTTAATAAAATGTACTATTTAACCAGTCATCAAGTGATCTGTTCCCGAGGAGTAACATTATTCTCCTTCTTATTCCTCACTAACTGTCACTGTCACTGTCACGGTTACTGTCACTGTTACTGTCACTGTTACTGTTACTGTCACGGTTACTGTCACTGTTACTGTCACTGTCACTGTCACTGTCACTGTTACTGTCACTGTTACTGTTACGGTCACCGTTACTGTCACTGCTACTGTCACTGTTACGGTCACTGTTACAGTCACTGTTACTGTCTCTGTTACTGTCACTGATCTGTTCCCGAGGAGTAGCATTATTCTCCTTCTCATTCCTCACTAACTGTCACTGTTACTGTTACTGTCACTGTCACTGTCACTGTTACTGTAACTGTTACTGCTACTGTCACTGTTACTGTCACTGTCATAAAGTCTTCACACTGTTACTGTCACTGTTACTGTTATTGTCACTGTTACTGTCATAAAGTCCTGTCACTGTTTCTGTCACTGTTGCTGTCATAAAGTCCTCACACTGCTACTGTCACTGTTACTGTCACTGTCATAAAGTCTTCACACTGTCACTGTCATAAAGTCCTGTCACTGTCACTGTCACTGTCACTGTTACTGTCACTGTCACTGTTACTGTCACTGTTACTGTTACTGCCACTGTTACTGCCACTGTTACTGTCACTGTTACTGTTACTGTTACTGTTACTGTCGCTGTTACTGTTACTGTCACTGTCACTGTTACTGTCACTGTTACTGTTACTGTCACCGTTACTGTCACTGTCATAAAGTCTTCACACTGTCACTGTCACTGTCACTGTCACTACTACTGCCACTGTTACTGATACTGTTACTGTCACTGTTACTGTCACTGTCACTGTCACTGTCACTACTACTGTTACTGCCACTGTCACTGTTACTGCTACTGTTACTGTCACTGTTACTGTCACTGTTACTGTCACTGTCACTGTCACTGTCACTACTACTGTTACTGTCACTGTCACTGTTCCTGTCACTGTTACTGTCACTGTCACTGATACTGTCACTGCTACTGTTACTGTCATTGTTTCTGTCACTGTTACTGTCACTGTTACTGTCACTGTCACTGTCACTGTCACTGTTACTGTCACTGTCACTGTTCCTGTCATACTGTCACTGTTTCACTGTCAGACTGTCACACTGTCACTGTCTCACTGATAATGTTATAATGTTACTGTCACTGTTACTGTCACTGTCACACTGTCAGACTGTCACACTGTCTCACTGTCTCACTGTCACTGTTTCACTGTCAGACTGTCACACTGTCACTGTCACTGTTACACTGTCTCTCTGTCTCACTGTCACTGTTACACTGTCAAACTGTCACACTGTCTTAGTGTCACACAGTCTCTCTGTCTCACTGTCACTGTTACACTGACACTTGTCTCTCTATCTTTGTCTCACTGTCACACTGTCACTGTTACACTGTCTCACTGTCTCACTGTCTCACTGTCACACTGTCACACTGTCTTAATGTCACACTGTCTCTCTGTCACTGTTATACTGTCTCACTGTCACTGTAACACTGTCTCACTGTCTCTCTATCTCTGTCTCACTGTCACTGTTACAATGTCTCACTGTCTCTCTGTCACTGTTACACTGTCTCTCTATCTCTGTCTCTCTGTCACTGTTACACAGTCTCTCTGTCTCACTGTCACACTGTTTTAATGTCACTTTCTCTCTATCTCGGTCTTACTGTCAGAATGTTACTCACACTGTTTCATTGTCTCACAGTCACACTGTCTCACTATCACACTGTCACACTGTCAAACTGTCATATTGTCTCACTGTCACAATGTTTCACTGTCACACTGTCTCTCTAGCTCTATCTTACTTTCAGACTGTTACTGTCATGCTGTTATTGTCTCACTGTCACACTCTCTCTCTTTCTCTGTCTCACTGTCTCAATGTCTCAATCTCACAATGTCTCACTGTCTCACTGTCTCAATGTCACACTGACTCACTGTCTCAATGTCATATTGTCTCACTGTCTAACTTTTCACTGTCACACTGTCTCACTGTCTCTCTAGCTCTGTCTCACTTTCAGACTGTCTCTCTCTATCTCTGTCTCACTGTCACACTGTCACTGTCACACTGTTACTGTCATACTGATACTGTCACACTATCCAGGTTGGATGCGAGCTGTGTTAAGAAGCAGTGCGGCTTGGTTGGGTTGTGTATCGGAGGACGCATGACTTTCCACCTTCGTCTCTCCCGAGCCCGTATGGGAGTTGTAGCGATGAGACAACATAGTAGCTACTAAAACAATTGGAAACCACGAAATTGGGAGAAAAAGGGGGTAAGACTTCACAAAAAAAAAAAAAAAATACTGCCCCCGCAGCCATAAAAAGTTAATAAGATGTGACCTCTGAACCCTCTGATAGTTCTGTCCTGGGGTGTTAATAAGATTTGACCTCTGAACCCTCCGATAGTTCTGTTCTGAGGTGTTAATAAGAACCCTCTGATAGTTCTGTCCTGGGGTGTTAATAAGATGTGACCTCTGACACCTCTGATAGTTCTGTTCTGAGGTGTTAATAAGAACCCTCTTATAGTTCTGTCCTGGGGTGTTAATAAGATGTGACCTCTGAACCCTCTGATAGTTCTGTCCTGGGGTGTTAATAAGATGTGACCTCTGACCCCTCTGATAGTTCTGTCCTGGGGCGTTAATAAGATGTGACCTCTAACCCCTCCGATAGTTTTGTCCTGGGGTGTTAATAAGATGTGACCTCTGACCCCTCTGATAGTTCTGTCCTGAGGTGTTAATAAGATGTGACCTCTGAACCCTCTGATAGTTCTGTCCTGAGGTGTTAATAAGATGTGACCTCTGAACCCTCTGATAGTTCTGTCCTGGGGTGTTAATAAGATTTGACCTCTGAACCCTCTGATAGTTCTGTCCTGGGGTGTTAATAAGATGTGACCTCTGACCCCTCCGATAGTTCTGTCCTGGGGTGTTAATAAGATGTGACCTCTGACCCCTCCGATAGTTCTGCCCTGAGGTGTTAATAAGATGTGACCTCTGAACCCTCTGATAGTTCTGTCCTGGGGTGTTAATAAGATGTGACCTCTGAACCCTCTGATAGTTCTGTCCTGGGGTTTGACCCATTGGGATTGTGTGAGAAAGTAAGGAATAAACGCTCCAGGACAATAGAAAATACTTATTCCATGACAGGGATATCCACTGAAAACGCAAAATCCTTTTCTCAGTTTTGTGAGGCTCTCGGGCGGGGGGTTGAGTTTTTCTACATATATATATATATATATATATGATGATGTGTTGTATCCATTCTCCTTTTAAATGGCTGGGAATCCAATCTATATCTCACCTTTTATTGTTAGCGCTGGAAATATAGTCTTCTCATAAACCAGGAGAATGAAGTCTCCCTCACAGCACGTGAATGTATTCCCTTTCCTGTTGTTAATCTCTCACTCTAACGGTTTTCTTCCGCTGAAGGAGAGGAGGACCAAAATACAGCGTGGTTAGGGTTCAACATGTTTAATATAGACGATAAACGAGAACACTACAAAATACAAAACAACAAATGTGAAAACTGAAACAGTCCTATCTGGTGCAATGACACAAAGACAGAAGACAACCACCCACAAAGTACCCACAGAATATGGCTGCCTAAATACGGTTCCCAATCAGAGACAACGACAGACAGCTGCCTCTAATTGAGAACCAATCTAGGCAACCATAGACATACAAACTACCTAGAAAGGAAACAGCCCCATTAACATACAAAAACCCCTAGACCAGACAAAACAAATAAATCCCCCATGTCACACCCTGACCTAACCAAAATAATAAAGAACACAAAGATAACTAAGGCCAGGGCGTGGCACTCTCCCTCTCTCTCTTCTTCTCTTGCTATATATACATATATAGAGAGATAGAGATATATGTATGTAGAGAGAGATACATACATATATACATACACATATATATATATATATATATATATATATATATAGAGACAGAGATAAACACAGAGACAGAGATGCACAGAGACAGAGACAGGCACATGCAGAAATGACAAATGACACTGGTAACACTGATATTACAGTATCCCTGGTAACACTGATTATACATCATATACAGTAACCCTGGTAACACTGATTATACATCAACCCCGGTAACACTGGTTAAACAGTAACCTTGGTAACACTGATTATACAGTAACCTTGGTAACACTGATTATACATCATATACAACAACCTTGGTAACACTTATTAGACATCACATACAGTAACCACGGTAACACCGATTATACATCGCATACAGTAACCACGGTAACACCGATTATACATCACATACAGTAATACACACATGCATCCGACACACTACTTTCCTACATAAAGAACATAATGGATTGTGAAGCTGCCTGTTCTGTGAATCTTGTCTTCTCTCTATGGTTGCTCTATCACCCTGTGAGATAATTACAGCTTCATTTACCAAATTACACATACCTTGATGAGAACAGGAGACGAGAGAAGGCTGCTGTTCAGTGTGTGCGTAGGTGTATACCCTATGAGTTCTGTGTGTGTGTGTGTGTGTGTGTGTGTGTGTGTGTGTGTGTGTGTGTGTGTGTGTGTGTTTGTGTGAAGAGGTGGTGGGTCAAGGACTCTGATGAGAAGGAGAGAGAGAGAGAGAGAGAGAGAGAGAGAGAGAGAGAGAGAGAGAGAGAGAGAGAGAGAGAGGGAGAGAGAGACAGAGACAGAGACAGAGACAGAGACAGAGACAGAGACAGAGACAGAGACAGAGACAGCGACAGCGACAGCGAGAGAGAGAGAGAGAGAGAGAGAGGAAGTGCAGCTCAGTTTCCACAAAATAAGGTGGAAACTGAGGTGCACTTCCTAACCTCCTGCCAAATATATAACCATATTTGAGAGACATATTTCCCTCAGATTACACAGATGCACAAAGAATTTGAAAACAAATCCAATTTTGATAAACTCCCATATCTACTGGGTGAAATTCCACAGTGTGCCATCACAGCAGCAAGATTTGTGACCTGTTGCCACAAGTAAAGGGCAACCAGTGAAGAACACACACCATTGTAAATACAACCCATATGTATGCTTATTTATTTTATCTTGTGTCCTTTAACCATTTGTACATTGTTAAAACACTGTATATATATATATATAATATGGCATTTATAATGTCTTTATTGTTTTGAAACTTCTGTATGTGTAATGTTTACTGTTCATTTTTATTGTTTATTTAACTTTATATATTCACTTTATATATTATCTACCTCAATTGCTTTGGCAATGTTAACACATGTTTCCCATGCCAATAAAGCCCTTGAATTGAATTGTGTTGACAGAGAGAGAGAGAGAGGGAAAGAAGGATAGAGAGAGAGACAGAGAGAGACAGAGAGAGACAGAGAGAGAGAGAGAGAGAGAGAGAGAGAGAGAGACAGAGAGAGAGAGAGAGAGAGAGAGAGAGAGAGACGATATGATATGAATACTTTGAAACTCTGAAACAGTATAAACAAACACTGAAATGCAAGAAATTGAATTATACCAACAAGACACTTGATGAAATTGAAAACGCAATTGACCAAAATCAGTTCTGGGACATGTGGAACAATTTAAGCACAACAAAGCCACAAGAATTAGCCATACAAGATGTAGGAATTTGGAAAACTTACTTTGATATTCTATACAAAAACATCCCACAAAAAGACTTACAACAGAACCAATTAGAAATTAAAGAAAAATTGAACATCCTTGAATCAGTCATTAAAAACAACAAAAATCCATTAGATTACCCAATAACCCAACAAGAACTAAATGAAAAGCTAAAATCTATTAAATCAAAAAAGGCTTGTGGTGTAGACAACATCAGAAATGAAATGCTGAAAAACAGCACACCTGAGTTGCAAAATGCTGTGCTTAAATTGTTCAACATGGTTTTAACTTCTGGCTGCTTCCCTGATGTCTGGAACCAGGGGCTCATCTCCCCTATCCACAAAAGTGGAGACAAATCAGACCCCAAAAATTACAGGGGAATTTGCGTCAACAGTAACTTGGGAAAGATTTTCTGTAGCATTTTGAATTCAAGAATTCAAACCTTTCTTCAAGAAAAAAATGTAATAAGTAAATGTCAAATTGGCTTTCTTCCTAACCATCGCACTACTGACCATATATACACCTTACACACACTAATTAATAAACACGTCCACCAAAAAAAAGAGGGCAAAATCTTTGCTTGCTTTATTGACTTTAAAAAAGCATTTGATTCGATTTGGCACGAAGGGCTATTCTACAAAATTCTACAAAGTGGGCTTGGTGGTAAGGTGTATGACTTAATAAAATGTATGTACACAGAAAACAAGTGTGCAATAAAAATCAAAAGCCAAAGAACAGAACTTTTTTCACAATGTCGAGGTGTGAGACAAGGCTGCAGTTTGAGTCCAAATATTTTCAACATTTATATCAATGAATTAGCAGACATGTTGGACCATTCTGCAGCCCCAGGACTCACACTATTTGACACAGAGGTGAAATACCTGCTATATGCTGATGACTTGGTACTTCTATCACCAACCAAAGAAGGTCTTCAACAAAACATGAATATTCTGGAGCAATATTGCCATAATTGGGCCCTGGCAGTAAATTTCCAAAAAACTAAAATCATGATTTTCCAAAAAAAACCCAGATGTCAGAAACACAAATGTAAATTCACCTTGAACAACACCTTAATTGAACACACAAAACATTACACCTACCTTGGTCTGACCATATCTGCATCGGGAAACTTTAACCTTTCTGATCTCCCCATCCCGGATCCGGGTTCGTGAATACAGACTCAAGCTCATTACCATAACGCAACGTTAACTATTCATGAAAATCGCAAATGAAATGAAATAAATATGCTAGCTCTCAAGCTTAGCCTTTTGTTAACAACACTGTCATCTCAGATTTTCAAAATATGCTTCTCAACCATTGCAAAACAAGCATTTGTGTAACAGTATTGATGGCTAACGTAGCATTTAGCATTAGCATTCAGCTGGCAACATTTACACAAAAAAACAGAAAAGCATTCAAAAAAATCATTTACCTTTGAAGAACTTCAGATGTTTTCAATGAGGAGACTCTCAGATAGCAAATGTTCAGTTTTTCCTGAAAGATTATTTGTTTAGGACAAATCGCTCCGTTTTCTGCGTCACGTTTAGCTATGAAAAAACCCCTGTATCCAGGATTGTGTAAATCTATCAGCAAGCTCATTAGCATAACACAACGTTAACTATTTATGAAAATCGCAAATGAAATGAAATAAATATGCCATCTCTCAAGCTTAGCCTTTTGTAAACAACACTGTCATCTCAGATTTTCAAAATATGCTTCTCAACCATAGGAAAACAATAATTTGTGTAAAAGTAGCTAGCTAGAGTTAGCATTTCGCGTTAGCATTTAGCGTTAGCATTAGCGTTAGCATCCAGCACGCAACATTAACAAAAACATAAAAGCCTTCAAATAAAATCATTTACCTTTGAAGAACTTCTGATGTTTTCAATGAGGATACTCTCAGTTAGATAGCAGATGCTCAGTTTTTCCAAAAAGATTCCTTGTGTATTAGAAATAGCTCCGTTTTATACATCACATTTGGCTACCAAAAAAAATCCATCAATTCAGTCCTCAAAACGCAAACTTTTTTCCAAATTAACTCCATAATATCGACTGAAAACATGGCAAACGTTGTTTAGAATCAATCATCAAGGTGTTTTTCACATATCTCTTCATTGATACATCGTTCTTGGACACATGCTTTCTCCCCTGAATCAAATGGTAAAGTAGAAGCAGCTGGCAATTGCGCACCGAATTCGACGCAGGACACCAGGCGGACACTTGGAAAATGTAGTCTCTTATGGTCAATCTTCCAATGATATGCCTACAAATACGTCACAATGCTGCTAAGACCTTGGGCGAACGACAGAAAGTGTAGGCTCATTCGTTGCGCAATCACAGCCATATAAGGAGAGAATGGAAAACAGAGCTTCAGAAATTCTGCTAATTCCTGGGTGATGCATCATCTTGGTTTCGCCTGTAGAATGAGTTCTGGGGCACTTACAGACAAAATCTTTGCAGATTCTGAAAATTCAGAGTGTTTTCCTTCCAAAACTGTCAAGAATATGCATAGTCGAGCATCTTTTCGTGACAAAATATCGCGCTTAAAACGGGAACGTTTTTTATCCAAAAATGAAATAGCGCCCCTAGAGCTCTAACTGGTTAATTAATATGGCAGTGAAGGCACTCAAAGAAAAAGCCTGCAGAGCAAAGTATGCAATAAAAATGAAATTATTCAAAATCAACATCCCAATTAGAATTTGGACTAAAATATTTGACAGTGTAATCCTACCAATAGCACTTTATGGAAGTGAGGTTTGGGGGCCACTCAATAAACTGGATTTTAAAATGTGGGACAAACATCCAATTGAAGCCCTACATGCAGAATTATGTCGGAAAATTCTACAAGTCCAGAGAAATACACCAACTAATGCA